>NW_007232321.1:58543-60552 GCF_000164805.1 Carlito syrichta
GCCCTGATCCGCGGGGTCGGATGGCCTTGGTGTTTCTTGACTTGAAATTTAGGTGCCCAGTAAGAGTTAGGAATAATCCCTTCCTGCTTTTTATCAGACTCCTTTTGCAAAGGAGAGGAAGGTGACCCCTCTGACTCCGCTCCTCCCTCCCTCTCCGCGTGTTGTCACATGCCTCTGGCGACCCAAAATTGACATCTTGACAGCCAGAAGGAAACCGCAAGCGGCAAGGACTCGTGGTCTAGTTTGGTTGTGTTGTGGTATTGATGCTTCTGCAAGAGCTGCGCCTCCCTACCCCGTAGCTCGTGATGGAGGTGGGTAAGAAGGAAGCCCGGCTCTTCCCAGAACTTCAGCTCCTGTCGGTGAATTGGGGCCACTCCCCTCAGCGTCTCCAAGACGAGGTTATTGCACCGAGCAAATGAGAACAGCACTACAGAGTTATTTTGAGCTTCAATGAAATACCGGTGATAACGACAAAAGGGCGGACTAGACTCGCTTCCTGCGGAGGGGGGTAACGTTTTTAATGAAAGATCGTCCTTGTAACCGTAGCCACACATGCTTAGTAACCGACGTGAGGCAAGGTGGCAAGCACAGGTGAGACTTACATTTCCCGTAAGTCGGTTTTAGGAAGAGTTCAGACATTGCTTGAGTCGGAGTCTCCCTCTGTCGCCCAGGCTGGAGTGCAGTGGCACGCTCACGGCCACCGCAGCCTCGACCTGCTGGACTCAGGCGACCCTTCCACCTCAGCCTTCCAAGTACCTGGAACTACAGACATGCGCCACCCCGCCTGGCTAATATTTGACTTATTGTAGAGATGAGGTCTCACCAAGTTGCCCAGGATGGCCTCAAACCCGCAGGCTCAGGCAGTCCTCTCACCTCGGTCTCCCAAAGTGCTGGAATTATAGGCGTGAGCCACGGCGCACGGCCTCAGACTTTTAAAAAATTACATATTAGTGCAGGACAAGCTGGCAGCCTACCCCACCCTCTCAGCCAATCCAAAGAAAATCCCATCACATGTAACAATAGAACAGCCCGACCTTTCAGCTCACAATCACTAAAAATCCTCCATGTTCCCCGTTGAAGGTAAAGGGCTCAACCCCGCCCCTTAGCTGATCGTGACTGAGACTGTAGACAGGATCCTAATACACCCCTCCTCCCACCAGAGGCAGAGAGAGCACCCAGTACTTATGCTCCACCCTTATTTGCACATCAGTAACTAGGTAGCTACATCTAGCTTTTAGTTGAGAGCAAAATCCTGTTTTTTCTTTTTTGAGAAACTTGCCTGTAGCAGGTCTTTATGCCATGAGCTGTGATGGAGCCACTGCACTCCAGCCTAAGTGACAGAGTGGAGCCCTGACTCAAATACATAAATAAATAACGCCATCTCTAGTTTGAGACTACATATATTTTTTCTTTATTATATATATTGTTGAGTTAGCAAATGTTTCTATAAAATTTAGCCAATATTACTTTTCAATGAAAAAGCAAAGTATTACTTTTTTTTTTTTGAGTTGGAGTCTCACTCTGTCACCCAGACTGGAGTGCAATGCCACGCACCCGGCCACCGCAGCCTCAACCCGCTGGGCTCAGGCTATCCTTCCACCTCAGCCCTCCAAGTAGCCGGAATTACAGGCGCGCGCTACCACACCGGCTAATTTTTTATTTATTGTAGAGATGAGGTCTCGCCAGGTTGTACAGGCTAGTTTCGAACCCCTGAGCTCAGGCAATCCTCCCACCTCGGCCACCTAAAGTGCTGCACCTAAATTTCTGGGATTACAGGCATGAGGCAGCGTGCCTGGCAAGGCCAGTTATGTTTTCAGTTAAATGAAAAGGTTGCTGGGCACGGTAATACCTGTAATCCCACCACTTTGGGAGGCCAACGTGAGAGGATTGCCTGAGCCCAGGGGTTCGAGATCAGCCTGGGCAACCTGGCAAGACTTTGTCTCTGCAATAAATCAAAAAATTGCCGGGCTCGGTGGCTCAGCCTGTAATCCCGCGCCTTTGGGAGGCTG
>NW_007232321.1:60676-63508 GCF_000164805.1 Carlito syrichta
CCCAACCAAAAAAAAAAAAAAAAAAAAATTATCTGGGCATGGTAGCGTGACTGTAGTTCCAGCTACTTGGAAGGCTGAAATGGAAAGATCGCCTGAACCCAGCAGGTCGAGGTTGCGGTGGCCGTGAGCACTCTAGCCTGGGCAACAGAGTGAGACTCCAACTCAAAAAAATAATAAATAAATAAACATAACTGGTCATATAGAACAGTTTTTGTCCTAATTGCTGAAATTCACATGGGACTGCATCTTTCTGGGGAATATCCCTGTAAGAAGCCGTTTAGTGTCATGGTTAGGAACAGACTTAGAAGCCAGATTCCCTGAGGATGAGCCCAGCCTGATGTGTTTATAAAAGTCTGTGTAACAGTGGGTAAATTACTTAACCTTCTTTATACTTGTTTTTATTATCTGCAAAGTGAAAATAGTAAATAGGGCCGGGCTCGGTGGCTCAGCCTGTAATCCCAGCACTTTGGGGAGCTGAGGCGAGTGGATTGCCTGAGCCCGCGGGTTCGAAACCCACCCAGGCAACCTGGCAAGACTTCGTCTCTACAATTAATCAAATATTAGCTGGGCATGGTGGCACGCTCCTGTAGTTTCGGCTACTTGGAAGGCTGAGGTGGAAGGATCGCCTAAGTCCAGGAGGTCAAGGCTGCAGTGGCCGGGAGTGTGCCACTGTGCAGTATGGGCAACAGAGTGTGACTCCAACTCGAAAAAAAAAAAAATCATAAATAGTAAAATAGCAAATAGAAAATAGTACATGTGTATCTCAAAAGGTAGCTGGTAACTTACACCTGGAAGCCACTCACTAAGTATTAGATGTTTTATGACAAACTTACTATCCATATGATAACTGTGGGGACCACGGCTCTTGGTCCCCTAAAGTTTTGCTGAAATCACTGACATGAGCAAACTGATTAATCAGAGAAAAGTCACACAAATATATTTAACATGTAAACACAGGAACCTTCAGGGCGAAGACCCAGATGCAGGATAAATTGTCCACTTTTATTTTTAGGTTCAACAAAGTATAGATAGCTGTGTAGAAATATAACACAATAGACTGAGTGAGGAAACCCAGCAATGCTTTTCTGGTCTAGATTCTTCTTGGCCTGTCTGAACATGCTTCTTTCCTCCTGGGTATGGAACAGGGCCCTGTGTGGCATAGGGTCTTACGACTCACAGTCAGACAAGATAGGTCACATAATTTCTTTATGGCCAGTTTTTTTTTTTTGAGTCAGAGTCCTCACTCTGTCACCAAGGTTGGAGTGCAGTGGCACGCTCATGGTCACCACAGCTTTGACCTGCTGGGCTCAGGCCATCTGCCTCAGCCTTCCAAGTAGCTGGAACTACAGGCATGTGCCACCATGTCTTGCTAATTTTTTTTTTTAAAGATTTGGGATACAATTCAGGGTTAGGTATAAAAATGGTCTTTGTACAGGTAAAGTTTGGACCTCACTTTGGTCCCCACTTCACCTAGTTTGAGATCAGGTACCTTTTTTTTTTTTTTAATTGGAGTTCTCACCCTGTCGCCCAGGCTAGAGTACAGTGGCACACTCACGGCCACCGCATCCTCGACCTGATGGGCTTAGGTGTTGCTTCAGCCTCAGCCTTCAAAGTAGCTGTAACTACAGGCAAGCGCCACCATGCCTGGCTTTTTTTTTTTTTTATTGTATAGATGAAGTCTCACCAAGATACCTAGGCTGGTCTCGAACCCATGGGCTCAGGCAGTCCTCTCACCTCGGCCTCCCAAAGTGCTGGGATTATAGGCATGAGCCACCACGCTCGGCCTAGATCAGGCACCCTTATTGATGAAGAGTACTCCCCCTATCTCCCCTAGTGGTTTCCCACTACTGCCAATACCTTTCTTGTAGTATTATGATAATTGTTCAGGATCAATGTTTTTGATTTATTGTATGGATGTTGCCCAGTCCGGTCTCCAACCCTGGGTTCAGGCAATGCTCTTGCCTCCACCTCCCAAAGAGTTGGGATTACAGGCATGTGCCACTGTACCTGAGCTATGACCAGTTTTTACATAGGATGTTTAAACTTTATTGCAGCTTTTTGGGGAGAAAAGCTCACCTGAGCAGCAGTTATATATGTCCCACCTTGGGGAAGATGGTGGCCAGCCTGGGGAGAATGGGACTGACACACAGGAGGACAGGAGATCGGAGAAATTGTTTTCTGAATCCCAACACAATGAACTATTTTAAAGACTGATATTGAATGTTTGGTACATTTCATTTACTCCTGTGCCCTGATTTTTTATCATTAAGAAATTATGAGGAAGGCGTGTTGGGTCACACCTGTGGTCCCAGCACTTTGGGTGGCTGAGGCGAGAGACTTACCTGAATCCACGGATCAAGACCAGGCTGGGCAACTTGGTGAGACCTCGTCTCTACAATAAATCAAAAAATTATCCAGGTGTGGTGGCATATGCCGGTGATTCCAGCTACGTGGATGGCTGAAGCAAAAGGATCGACTAAGCCCAGCAGGTTGAGGCTGCAGTGACCATTGCAATCCAGCCTGGGCGACAGAGTGAGACTCTGATTCCAAAAATAAAAACAGGCCAGGCTCGGTGGCTCAGCCTGTAATCCCATGCTTTGGGAGGCTGAGGTGAGTGAATTTCCTGAGCCCACGGGTTCGAGACCTGCCTGGGCGACTTGGCAAGACCTCATCTCTACAATAAATAAAAAATTAGCAGGGTGTGGCAACACGGGCCTGTAGTTCCAGCTACTTGGAAGGCTGAGTGGAAGGATCACCCGAGCCCAGCAGGTCGAGGCTGCGGTGGCCGGGAGCGTGCCACTGCACTCCAGTCTGGCGACAGAGTGAGACTCC
>NW_007232321.1:63641-128242 GCF_000164805.1 Carlito syrichta
TTTTTTTTTTTTTTTGAGTTGGAGTCTCCCTCTGTCACCCAGGCTGGAGTGCAGTGGGTATGCTGACAGCCACTGCAGCCCCTATCTGCTGGGCTCAGGCAATCCTTCCACCTCAGTCTTCCAAGTAGCTGGAACTGCAGGCATATGGCACCATGCCTGACTAATTTTTTGGTTTGCTGTAGAGATGAGGTCTAACCAAGTTGCCCAGGCTGGTCTAGAACCCGTCATGGGTTCAAGCAATCCTCTCACCTCAGCCTCCCAAAGTGCTGGGATTATAGGCGTGAGTCACCACACCCAGTCTATAATCATAATTTCTAATGAGATTAAATTTAGAAGCTTGATAAGTCTTGCTGAATGAAAAAAATGTATTGTGTCAGGCATTGTGTAAAGTGGTTTATATAATCTCTTTTAATTTTGATAGAAATGCTATGGATAGATTTTATTATTATTCCATATCTTGTTTTAAACAGGAAATCAAGAATTTAAGGTACTATGACTTGTGTGTGATTGCATGTCTAGCAACTAGAATTCAGATATTTTGATTGCAAAACTTCAGCTATTAACTACTTTGGCATGAATATTCGTATTTGGCTGATGAGAGTGGATGTTTTCTGGAAAAAAAAAAAAGTCTAAAATCCATGATCACTGAAAGATATATAACCAGCATAAGGTTAATTCTTAAACTTCATAATAACAACTGAAGAGACTATCCTTGCTATTTGCTATAGACTGTTATAGACAATAATAATAAAGGCAGCAAGAATACTCTTTCAGCTTCCTGGAGAAATTAGATCTTAAGCAAATATACTCACAGATATTTTTAACTTTTTCCAAATATTCTTTTCCAATAGACTAAGGATCTTATTCTTCTTGTTTTTTCAAATCTTATTCTAATACTCCACATATAATACAACCATAGGTTCTTATTTTAAGAGATAACAGGATCTATCAAATTGGAGTTCATTTAGAATATATCCCAGAGCAGTGATTGTTAAGTTATTTTCAGGTCACAAATCTTTATTTTATTTTATTTATTTATATTTTTGAGTCAGAGTCTCACTCTGTTGCCCAGGCTGGAGTGACCTGCCAGGCTCAGGCAATCCTTCCACCTCAGTCTTCCAAGAACCTGGAACAACAGGCGAGCGCCACCATGCCCAGCTAATTTTTGATTTTTTGTGGAGATGAGGTCTCGCCAAATTGCCCGGGCTGGTCTTGAACCCATGGGCTCAGGCAGTCCTCTCACCTCGGCCTCCCAAAGTACTGGGATTGTAGGCGTGAACCACCACACCTGGCCCACAAATTTTTTTAGTAATTCTTAGGAAAGTAATTCCCTTTCCTAAGAAAATAAAGGGACGTATAGAGGCTAAAACAACTCCATCTTGAATGTTAGCCCACTACCTTGACTTCTGATTTACCCCAGCTGCAGGAAGGCCTTTACTGTTTATGTATTGTTCCTTGGGTAAAAGTAGGTACTTTCTGTAAATCTTGCCCTTACGTCTAACAACTTTAATGTTATCTTACTTTAATTGTCCTACTCGCCCCTTCTGAGTCACCGTTTCTCCATGGTATATAAGTCCTGGGTCTAAAGAGTAATAGGACAGGTTCCATCATTTTGTCTTTTCACTGACCAAGACACAGACACGGCTTCTGTTTGTAAGTACCTATTAAATCTTTCTTTTTAAGAAACTTAGATTTGTCAGCCTCTTTCTTTGGCCTCTCAGTCATTATCCTTAGACTTTGTGGGTATGTTTGCATAGATCTGCCCACTGTGGAACTGACATGCAAAAACATTTTATGTACATTTTCAGAGAGTTCACAGATTTATTTGACGTTATCCATGAACAAATTAAGAATCCTGACTGTAAAATAGCTAAGGATTAATGTGACAAGAAAATTGATTATAAAACCCAGGGAGGTAAAGATGGTTGTATCTAGACCTCAATTATGATAATAATATTGTATTTGTTAGTCATTATTTCTATGCCTTTTCAAAAGTGGCTTTGGAAACAATAACTATTAATTAGAGAGAGAGAGAGGTAGGATTCAATTATGGCATATCAACACTAGTTGATCAGGCTGGAGTGCAGTGGCACGCAAAGCGCACACAGCCACCGCAGCCTTGACCTGCTGGGCTCAGGCGATCCTTCTGCCTCAGCCATTCAAGTAGGTGGATCTATGGGCACGTGCTATCACACCCGGCCAACTTTTTTGATTTATTGTAGAGACAAGGTCTCGCCATCTTGCTTAGGCTAGTCTCGAACTCCTGAGCTCAGGCAATCCTCTCACCTAGGCCTCCCAAAGTGCTGGGATTATAGACATGAGCCACTGCACCATGCCTTTTTAAAAAGTTGTATAATCATTTAAATTGCAGCCTGATGTTTCTTTTTTTCTTATTTTATTTCATATGAGTTGTTTGGTACAGGTGAGGATTTGCTACATAAGTAGGCTGCATGCAGGTGTAGTTTGGGCTTCGAGCTAGCCCTCACTCCCCGCACCTGCCCTTCCCCCAATAGTGAACCAGGTACCCATTGTTTGCAATATGTCCCCCTCCCTTCTCCCTCTCTCCTTCCTCTGGCACTACCCAGAGACTGCTGATCCCACCCTTGTGCTAAAGTGACTCATGTTCAGGGCCTGCTGATGAGTGAGAACACGTGATATTCATTTCTTTGTTCCTGTGATAGTTCACTTAGCATGATGGTCTCCAACTGAGTCCAAGTTGCTGCAAACAGCCTAATGTTTAAAAGAGTGAGTTTTAGTTTGTATTTGTTAAACAAAACGTAGATTAGAAACTCTTTAATCTGGCTATAGGGTTTCATTTAAGTTGCCTCAATAACCACCAATGTGAGGAGGGGTGGGGAGAGGTCTAAGTGGATGTAGCATTACATGGAATGTTATTTTTAAAATATCAGGCTATTACCATGCTAAACACTGACCAGGCCATGTTTTCTAGCTTCAGCCTCCTCTCCTACCTTGAAGGAGTGAGTCTTCTCTCTCTTTATCTCTATATCTCTCTAATTTACTTTCTAAATAAGCTCTATTTTCCAACCTGAAAAAAACAACAACACCCTCATCATATGAATAATTTTTTAAGTATAAAAATTAAATTTGATTAATTCAAATTAATTAAAAATTTGGAATTTAAGTCTCAAGTCATCTTATCACTTCTATACCTAGTATTCCCTAAGCTCACAATGTTTTAAAAATCTAGTTAGACCCTGTAATTAAAGAAATTTGAATTTTTTTATTAGTATTAAATCTGAGATTGAAATTGGGAAGTGGATGAGAAACTGAAAGTGTCTGAGCAGAGATACCATATGTATAATTATTCAGTGTTCTCTCTAGTTCTTCAGTGTTCCAGAGTCACCCCTTCCATTAGTAGGCAAATAATAACCTAAGCCCTCTTCTCCAAGGGAGTGTACTCTCCATTCTCTAATGATTTCTGAAAAGGAGGGCTTACAAAGTTTTGCTGGTAAGTGAGCATCATTGCTCTCTGTGCTGATTGCTCTAACAACATCCTTGTTGACTCTTCAACAGACCACATCCCTTTGCTGCATATTTAAATATGACTCCTCAACATCGTACTGCAAGTCACCATGAACAATGAACTCTATGTGCTACAGACTATCACCAAAGGTTTGTAGATAGTAAAAAGCAATTTAAGCACACAGAAAAGGGAAACAAGCTGGACGTGGTGGCTCACGCCTATAATTCCAGCACTTTGGGAGGCCAAGGTGAGAAGACCGCCTGAGCCCACAGGTTCGAGACCAGCCTGGGCAACTGGGTGAGACCTCGTCTCTACAATAAATCAAAAAGTTAGCCGGGCATGGTGGTGTGCCTGTAGTTCCAGCCACTTGGAAGGCTGAGGCAGAAGGATCGCATGAGCCCAGCTGATCGAGGCGGCGGTGACCGGGAGCATGCCACTGCCTTCCAGCCTGGGTGACAGAATGGAGACAACAACTCAAAAAAGAGAATAGAAAAAGGAAACAATTCTTACTAAAGTTCAATGCTCATTTTCTGCCTGGACCCCAGTCTGACTCTCCAGTGAGTTTTTCTCCACTGCTTTTTTTTTTTTAAGTTATTGGGTCCAGACTCCCCTTTTCTCAAGCTTCTGTAGGTGAAAACCGAAAATTCTTCTTATACTAGCCAATTTGGCTCTGCTTCTCAACCTCTCTCTCTCTCTCTCTCTTTTAAAGATGGAGTCTTTGTGGCTCAGGCTGGAGTGCAGTGGCATGCTGACGGCCACCGCAGCTTCGATCTACTGGGCTCAGGCACTCCTTCCATCTCAGCCTTCCAAGTAACTGGAACTACAGGCATTCGCCACCACGCCCGGCTAATTTTTTGATTTATTGTAGAGACGAAGTTTTGCCGAGTTGCCCAGGCTGGTCTCCCCTCCGCCTCCCAAAGTGCTGGGATTATACGCGTGAGCCTCTGAGCCCGGCTCAATTGCTCTCTTAAAAGACCAGCCTGTCCCAGCACTTTGGGAGGATGAGGCAAGAGGATTCCCCGAGCCCATGGGTTCGAGAACAGCCTGGGCAATGCGGCGAGACCTCATCTCTACAATAAATCAAAAAATTAGCCAGACGTAGTGGCTCACGCCTGTAGTTCCAGCTACTTGGAAACTGAGGCGGAAGAATCACCTGAGCCCAGCAGGTCAAGGCTGCGGTGGCTATGAGTGTGCCACTGTACTCTAGACTGGGAGAGAGAGTGAGACTTCAACTAACAACAACAACAAAAAGGCCAGCCTGGTCTGGTGTGGTGGCTCAGCCTCCAATCCCAGCACTTTGGGAGGCCAGAGGATCCCCTGAGCCCAGGATTTGAGCCCAACCTGGGACAACTTGGTGAGAACTTGACTCTGCAATAAATCACACACATACACAAAAGAGACAGAGAGAATGACTAGAATATAAAAATCCTAACCTATGACTATGGAAATTCTTTCCCAAAATGCCAATTGTCAGATCAGGTAGTAGACAAAAGTGTTATTCTTATACCAGTGCTGTCGGAGAAAAACATAATTTACCAACTAGTGCAAGCCATACATGTCATTTAAAATGTTCTAGTAGCCATGCTAAGAAAAAGTAAAAAGAAATAGGTGAAATTAGTTTTAACCCAATATGTTTAAGATGTTATAATTTTTGAGATGTTACAATATAAAAATTATTAATGAGATATTTTACATTCTGGTTTCTGCTAAGTCAAAATTTGCAGTTTAATTGAGAGAGCCACATTTCAAGTGCACAGTGGTCACATGTAGCTAAGACATATTCTTTTGACGCACAGCTCCATACAATGACACAAAACACGAATAGAGTTCCTAGAACTTTTTAATGACATATGGCTAAAAAGTTTTAGTTCGAGGGAGAAAAGAATAACAGATCTCATCTTAATGTGTAATAAGACCTTTGTGTCCTAATCTTTTCTTCAAATTGTCATTGTTCTTGTAGTTTTTCTCTTCTTGAACACTGCTTTCTAAAGCTCCTTGCCCCTGTGATTCCTACATTATGACAAGTAGATACTGCCTAGTCCACCAGCATGATTATTTTTTATATTTCCCAATGTAAGACCCCTAACAAAGTGTCATGAGTATTCTCCTGAACCATAGATATGCATGGCTGACCAGATTTGTTTCAGATTTAAAACAGAGGAGTCTGTTTTAAAAGTGAGCTGGCATACTTACAAGATGCATGTCAGAATACATATTCTAATGTTCTGATTTCAAGTTCTCAAAAGTTCCTGAATATCACTGTGAAAAAGATGCTCAAGTCTCCTGACAACCCAGTTTAGTCTTTAATTTTCGGACACTAGCAATGATTAATGATGGTCTTTTAAAAACTTCACAGACATTAGTACAAAGAAGTGGATATTAGACCAGGTGTGGTGGCTCAAGTCTGTAATCCCAGCACTTTGGGAGGCTGAAGTGAAAGAATTGCCTGAGACCAGGGATTCCGGACCAGCCTGGGCAACTTGGGAAGACTTTGTCTCTACAATAAATCAAAAAATTAGCCAGGCGTGATGGCTCACACCCGAAGACTGAGGCAGAAGGATCACCTGAGCCCAGCAGGTCTAGGCTGCAGTGGTTGTAAGCGTGACACTGCACTCCAGTCTGGGCGACAGCATGAGACTCCAACTCAAAAAAATAAAAAGGCAGATATTGGACATTGGTTCAGGACAGTTCAGTTCATCATTCTACTTTGAACAGGTAATGTGTGTTTTCTGAGAGGGCATGTTTTATTCCCCAATAAATCAATCTCAAAAATACTATTTCTCCCCTTTCATATTGCTTAAAATCTAGCGAGCTTATCAGTAGGGCAAAGCAGCAAAAGCATTATATGATAAAATATGTGAGTGACAGAACTATGCAGAGAAGAACTCTATCTAATTAGCACTAAAAGATTGATGAATATTCCCAGGAGAAGGTGAAGATGGGTAGAGTTTTTTATTTATTATTTCTTTCTTTTCTTTCATTCTTTTCTTTTTTTTAGATTACCAAATATAATTTATTTAGAAAGTAAATGAGAGAGAAAGAGAGGAGATAGATTCACCTCCCAAGGTAGGGAAGGGGGTCAAAGCTAAGAAACATGGCGGTGGTAACTCAGAAAGCCACGTAGACACATCAGAGTTTAGTAAGGCAATGACCTTATTTTTTTGTTGTTTTTTAAATTTTTTTTTTTGAGTCAGAGTCTTATTCTGTTGCCCAGACTGAAGTGCAGTGGCATGCTCATGGCCACCACAGCCTTGACCTACTGGGCTCAGGTAATCCTCCGCCTCAGCCTTCCAAGTAACTGGAACTACAGCTAGGTACCACCACACCTGGCTAATTTTTTGATTTATTGTAGAGACAAGGTCTTGCCAAGTTGCCCAGGCTGGTCTTGAACCTGTGAGCTCAGGCACTCTTCTCGCCTCAGTTTCCCAAAGTGCTGATATTACAGGCATGAGCTACCATGCCTGGCTATTTTTTATTTCTTTACAGCTTATTGAGGTACAATTGGCATAAACTGTACATGTTTAAGTGCACAATTTTTCAGACTTGACACAGATGTACTTGAGAAACCATACCTATAATCAAAAGAATGAACACATTCATAAGCACAAACATTTTCTTGAGTTTCTTAGTAATTCTGCTTTTTTGGGACTCTTTTACTGATGTTTTCTGCCAACACATGATATTGTCATTATTTTTACTTTTAGCCATTCAATAGTGAGTAGTGGCTTCTTATTGTGGTTTTAATTTGCATTTCCCTAGTGGTTAATGATGTTGAGCAGTTTTAAAGTGCTAATTTGTCATTCTCACATCACCCTTGGCAAAGTGTCCGTTAGAAACATTGCCCGTTTTTGGCGAAGCATGGTAGCTCATGCCTATAATCCCAGCACTTTGGGAGGCAGAGGTGAGAGGATTGCCTGAGCCCACAGGTTTGAGACAAGCCTGGGCAACATGGCAAGACCTTGTCTCTACAATTAAAAAAAAAAAAAAATTGGCTGGGCGTGGTGGTGCATGCCTATAGTTCCAGCTACTTAGAAGACTGAGGTGGATGGATTGCCTGAGCCCAGCAGGTGGAAGCTATGGTAGCAGTGAGTGTGCCACTGCACTCCAGCCTGGGCGACAGAGTGAGACTCCTACTCAAACAAATAAAAAATAAATGAAAACTTTGCTCATTTTTAATTGTTTTTATTTTCTTTTTGTTGAGTTATGGGAGTCCTTTATATATTCTGCATACAAGCATTTATTGGACATGTGATGTACAAATATTTTATCCTCATCCTTCGCTGTCCTTTTATTCTCAACTGTATTTTTCAAAGAGCAAAAGTTATTAATTTTGATGAAATTAAACTCATCAACATTGTTTAAAGTGTATTGGGGAAGAGAGTTAACTAAATCATTGATTACAACATAATGTGATAGGTGCTATGATGAGGATTTGCATAGTATGTATAGGAAATGGCATATGATTCAGACTTAGAGATTTTAAAAGATTTTTTGAAGGAAGAGATTCTTAAAGAGGAGTTAGCTGAGTAAAGTCAGAGATGGAGTTGTATGCAAGATAAAAGTGTGTGTACAGCTTGTGCCGTGCAAGAGTATGGGATATTTAGCTATTAACATATATGTGACTGGAGCGTAGTCTGTGAGGACAAAATTGAAAGTGAAATTAGGCTGCAAACAAATTAGTCACACAGGACTCTGTGCATTAAGTTAAGGAGTTCCAACTTAATGCTAATTGTTATGGTCATATATGCATTTCAAAAGGCTCATTCTGGAATCATTGCTGCAGATTAGTAGGAGATGAAGTGGAAGGGTTATTAGAGGCTTTCAGGCCAGTTGAGAAGTGTGGCAAGGATTCAGGATTAAAGAAATGATGCCTGGAGAACTGAGAAGAGGAACACATAGGAATAATCGGGAGACAGAATCAGCAAGATTTGCTGAACATTTCCCAAGAGATGGTGGGAGGAGTTAAATATGACATCGGGAGAAAGGAGTTTTACAGCTTGAGCAATATTGATGATGTAGCTGAAGAATAGAGGTACATAATTTGAAGTTTTGTCATTTTTTGTAATTTGCTTTGTTCTTTTTTTTTTTGAGTTGGAGTCTCACTCTTGCGCCTAGGCTGGAGTGCAGTGGCACGCTCACAGCCACCACAACGTCGACCTGCTGGGCTCAGGCAATCCTTCCATCTGCCTTCCAAATAACTGGAACTATAGACACACGCCACCACACCTGACTAGTTTTTGTGATTTATTGTAGAGGCGAGATCTCACCAAGTTGTCCGGGCTGGTCTCGAACCTCCTTTCACCTCAGCCTCCCAAAGTCCTGGGATTACAGGCTGAGCCACTGGGCCTGGCCCTCAAATCTTTTTGAAGGAAAAGATTAAAATCTTTCTAGAAGAATAATGTATTCTAGCCTTAGCATATTCTGTATTAGTATCATAAAGGTAGGCATTAAATAATCAGAGCAACAATCTCAGATAAGAAAGATCTAATAACTGACTCGGGAAACAATGGGACTATTCATGTTGGAGTTTCTGGTAATTGGAGGGAAGGAAAAACTGACGGATTTTATTTTTCTGGTAAGTGAGAGGCTGTTACTATAGACCTCTGAGAAGTCAGAATGATAGGTTAGGTTTATGTGTTTATTCAGGCCGTTGGTCAAATCCAAAAGGTCAGTTCAGTTTGGAGGTAGTACTTCAGGTTCTAGGCTTAGGTAAGATGGTTAATATTAAAGAAACAAAAGATTTTATGAAGAGGCCATCCTTAAGACAGCGTGAGGAGCTGTGAACAAATAGCCAACATAGAGAAAGCGAGGGAGTTAGGCCAAATGTCTGAGCAATGCATCTGTGGTAGGAATTAATTCAAGAATGGAACTTAATTATGAACACGGGCCTTTAAGGAAAGTTCTACTTACATATTTCCTACTTGAGATCAGAATTGTTCTCAAAGTACAAGGAAGTCTGACTGTACAGACAAAAAGGAAAATATGACTGGAGCGAGAAACAAAGCCAGCCATAACAGTCACAAAGAGATCAAGCCACTTCTTAGTACACGAAGTGATGAGTATAGTTAAGTTGTTGGAGGAAAAAAGACAGGGAACAATTTCCCTTTTTTTCTAAGTGCTCATCACTGTTGTTGAAAAGACAATTGGGTCCAGCCTTGAGGAAGTGTTCTGAAATGATTATAAAATAAGAAAAACACAGAGTCCAATCAGGATTTATATGTTACAAGAGCCTGTTTCTCCACTTTACAACAAGCACAAACTGGAGAATATTAAATAATAATCATAAAAAAAAGTTTAAAAAAACTCAGAATGCTGAGGACTCTTTCAAATAAATTTCAAATTTATCTCAAATTTCAATCATCTTAAATCCAAACAATAATAGAAACTTCCTAAGAGAAAAGAGACTTATCGCTGTTTTCATCTCTTACAAAACAGTGGGGGAAAGGGGTACACCATAAATGGGCAAAGGGAGACCAGCCAAATGTTTAATTGTTGTGTGGGGGCTGGAATACTAGATTACAAACTCATGGAGCTCCAGTGATAGGGTGAATCCGCACCCACCCTCCAACTCTTTCTCAAAGGCCTTCACTAAGTGCCCAAATGTTGTATGTTAAAGGCAGGGCGTAGGGCAGGATTGCCAAAAGACATTTCTGTGCAGACCCAGGCCTTTATCCAGTGTTCTGTGGCAGCTCTCTGAAGGCTATAGGCAGGGCCTCAGACTGCATAGAGTTCTCCTGAGGCACAGAAAGACAGGGAAGACTGGAGCGTGAAGAGAAAAACTGACAGATATACTGAACGCTGGGCTTTTGAGCTGTGAAGTTCTAGCGGTATAAGATAGAAGATACAAAGTGATCTCCAGAGGTGTGCCAGTGTTGCCAAGTATCTCAGCCTTACTGTGTATTTTTTTATTTTGTTTTGAGTCGGAGTCTCTGTCACCAGGGCTGGAATGTAGTGGCACGCTCACTCGATCTGCTGTGCTTAGGTGGTCCTTCTGCCTCAGCCTTCCAAGTAGTTGGAACCACAGGCGTGCGCCAACTCACCCGGCTACCGGCTAATTTTTTGATTTATTGTAGGGACGAGGTCTCACCAAGTTGCCCAGGCTGATCTCAAACCTGTGGGCTCAGGCAATTCTCTGGCCTTGATCTCCCAAAGTGCTGGGAGTACAGGTGTGGACCACTGCGCCCACCTCTCTCTCTTTCTTAAACTTAAGCCTTGAAGCATGTTTTAGAAACTTTTCTCCCTTTATCTACCAGACAATCCCTTGCACCATGCTTATCTGATCTTATTTCTGCTTAGAAATCCCAGGGGCTAATCTTAAAACAGATTGACTGCAAGATCCTCCCTCTTGGGGGGAGTTACTAGAGGACTGTTCCATAGCCTGCTACTGTTGAGATAACACCCACCAGACCTCCTCTGGGAAGACCACCACTCAAGATAAGAAATCAGAACAAGACACGCCCTGTGCCATTCCATATGTTTTTCCATGGGAAGTTTCCCTTTTTAAGCCTTTGCACTCAGTCTAAAAATCTGAAGTGGTTTTTTGGAGGCATGAGCCCAGTCATTTCCCATCTCCCAGTTTTGGGAATAAAATCACCTTCCTTTCACTACATCTTGTGTTTGTTTATTTTGATTTACAAGCAATGAGCAGCCAGACTTGCTACCAGAATCACAGAGTGAGTGTCCTATGACCATAAATAAAAACCAGTAACAGAACATTACCTAGAAAATGCCAAAATATATAGAAATTAAGTAATTCACTTCTAAGTAATTCACAAGTCACATCAATCACAAATAAAACAAATATTTTGAACTCTATGATAATGAGAACATAGTATGTCAAAATTTGTAGGAGGCACCCAAAATACGAGTAAAATGAAAACATGTAATTAAATGCCTGGACTAGAAAAGAAGAAAAGTGTACAGTGAACTAGCTGTGCTAGTTCAAAAAATACAAAGTTTAAAGGAAGAAAGGGCCATTGCCTTACTAGACTCTGGTGTGGCATGTGCTCTTTGAGCTATGGCCATTGCCATGTTTCCTGGCCTTGGCCCCCTCCCCTACCTTGGGGAGTGAATCCTCTCTCTCTAATTTACTTTATTAATAAACTATGTTTACTAATCTAAAAAAAAGGAAGAAAGGAAATAATAAACATATAAGTGAAAGTTAATAAAATAAAGGATAGAGAAATAAAGACAAAAATAAGTTCTTTGAAAAGATTAATAAATAAACTTATAAAGAAAAAGTGGAGAAAATACAAATTACCAATATCATTTTAAAAAGAGGAGACATCATTACAGATCTTATAAACATTAAGGACATAATAAGGGGATATTATGGATAACTTTATGCCAGTGGTTCTTAAGTGGGCACAGTGTTTTCAACAGAGGAAATTTGGCAATATCTGGAAATGATTTGGAGAGGTACTACTGGTATCTTGTGGATATAGGTGGAGGATGCTGCTAAACATCTTACAAGGCACATTATTTTTTTGGCCAGGTGTGGTGACTCAAGCCTGTAATCCCAGCACTTTGGGAGGTGGAGGTGAGAGGATTACCTGAGTCCAGGGGTTCAAGACCAGCCTGGGCAACTTGGTGAGACCTCATCTTTACAACAAATTAAAAAATTAGCCAGGCATGGTGGCACGTGACTGTAGTTCCAGCTACATGGAAGGCTGAGGAGGTCGAGGTGACCGTGAGCATGCCACTGCACTCCAGCCTAAGCAACAGAGTAAGACTCTAACTCAAAAAAAAAAAAAAAAAGACACATTATTTTCTCATAACAAAGACCTTTCTGGCCCCAAATGTCAGTAATGTTGAGATTGAAAAGCACTGCTTTGTGCAAGTGAATTCATTAACACACACAATTAATGCATTTCTTGAAAAATATAACTTACCAAGTTGGCAAATAAAGGAATAGAAACATTCATATGATTTCATATCTACAAGTAGATTGAATTTGCTATCATAACTTTCTCACAAAGAAAAGTCGGATCTCAGATGGCTTAATTAGTGAATTATATAAAACATTAAGTGAGGAAATAAAACCAATCCTAAATAAATGCATTGTTTTAAAAGTAGAAGAGGGAACACTTCCCAACTCATTCTATGCGACAGCATAATGCTACAATCAAAATTGTATAAACACATTACCAGAAACAAAAATTACAAACTGATATCCCTCATGATCACAGCAACCACATTTTTTTTTTTTTTTTTTGAGTTGGAGTCTTACTCTGTCTCACAGGTTGGAGCACAGTGGCACGCTCACAGCCACCGCAGCCTCGAACGGCTGGGCTCAGGTGATCCTTCCGCCTCAGCTTTCCAAGTAGCTGGAACTACAGGCATGCGTCACCATGCCCAGCTAAATTTTTAGTTTATTGTAGAGACGAGGTCTTGCCATGTTGCCCAGGCTGGCCTTGAACCTGCAGGTTCAGGCAATCTTCTCCCCTCAGCCTCCCAAAGTGCTGGGATTATAGGCGTGAGCTTCCATGCCTGGCCACTACTATGTTTTAAAATAAAACATTAGCAAATTCAGTACATACACACAACTCACAGAAACCCACAATGATGGGGAGGTGTCAAAGGGACACAGGAGCTGATGGAAAGGGCTCCCCATGACCAAAGCTGGTACACTTTGAGCAATAATATAAATAAAGTGGTATTGGATGATAACCCAAATTATAAAATGTACATTCTGAGTTCATACAGATATAAATAAATGACCAAGTAAATGGGGGGAGAATAGACAAATCTCCTATGTAGAAGAATTCCAAATAATTTATTTAGATATTTAGTTATGCTCCCCAAGGAAGTGGAGCATAACTCCCCCCTTTTTTTTTTTTTTTTTGAGTTGGAGTCTCACTCTGTTGCCCAGACTGGAGTGCAGTGGCCGCTCCTGGCCACTGCAGCCTCGACCTGCTGGGCTCCGGCGATCCTTCCGCCTCAGCCTTCCAAGTAGCCGGAATTACAGGCATGCGCTACCACGCCCGGCTAATTTTTTTATTTTAGTGTAGAGATGAGGTCTCGCCTGCCCAGGCGGGTCTCGAACCCACGGGCTCAGGCAATCCACTCACCTCAGCCTCCCAAAGGTGCGGGATTACAGGCTGAGCCACCGAGCCCAGCTAACTCCCTTCTTCTTAAGTATAAATGCATATGGTTGTTTCCTTCCAAGGAGAATAGTATGAAAATAAAACAAAATAGTAAGTGCAATGGAAAAAATCTGAATCATACTACCTCAACCAGATGATAAAGGTTAACAACAACAGTGATAAGTCATGTTGATATTATGTACCCTTAATATAATATGATAAGAGTGGTGCATTACTTCCAAAGTCTTCCTCCCTATAACTTGAGTGCATTAGTTAAGATTCTCCAGAGAAAGAGAATAGGTGTGTGTGTGTGTGTGTGTGTGTGTGTGTGTGTGTGTGTTTAGGGTTTAAAGCATTGGGGTCCATGATTATGGAGCGTTTGTGAATCCAAAATCTGAAGGGAAGGCTGGCAGACCAGAGGCTCATTAAACAGCTGCAGTTCAGTCCAAAGGCAGTCAGGGTGGAAACACAGACAGCAGCCAATGTTGTAGTTCAAGTCCAAAGGCTGTCTTCTGGCAGAATTCTCTCTTGCTCTGGAGTGGTCAGTCTTTTGTTCTATTCAAGCCTTCAGCTGATTGAATGAAACCCATCCACATTATTGGAGGGCAATCTGCTTTACTGAAAGTCCACAGATTTAAATATAAACTTCATCCAAACACACCCTCACAGAAAGATTCAGAATAATGTTTGACCAAATATCTGAGCACCATGACCCAGACAAGTTGCCATATCAAATTAACTATCACTCCCAGTTGAATCGTAAGAAAAACAGACAAATTCCAACTGAGAGACATTTTATTAAATATCAAACCAGTACTCCTCAAAACTACAAGGGTCATCAAAAATAATGGAAGCTTGAGAAATTGTCACAGCCAAGAGAAGCCAAAAAAGACATGGCAGCTAAAGGTAATGATGATTCCTGTATGGGATGCTGAAACAGGAAGAGCATATTAGGTGAAGACTAAGGGAATCAGAATAATGTATGGCCAATGGATCAATAATGGTTCATTAATCATAATGTACCATACCAATGTAAGCTGTTACATGGAAACTGGGCATGAAGTACATGGAAACTCTGTAAATATTAAGCAACTAAAGTGCTCATATACTTTAGTGGGAATGTAAAAGTCAATTCTTTGGAGAACAATCTGGCAGTTCCATATAAAGCTAAACACATGTGTTTTAGAACCCAGAAATCCACAGGGGCATTAAACATATGTCTACAAAAGACTTGTATGTGAATATGCACAAGACTTATACTTACTAGGCCGTAGCGTGAAGGAAAAAAAGACACCAAATGTTCATCAACTGGAAAAACAAAATGACATGCATTGGTTCATTCATTAATAGAATACTATTTAGTAATAAAAGGAAGCTATTAATACAAGCAACATGAATGAAACTCAAAAACATACTGGGATGCTAGCAGAATGTATACAATGTGACTCTATTTACAGGAATTCTCAGAAAACGCAAAACAAATACTTGGTTATAGAAATAAAAAAGTGTTTGCCTTAGGTAGAGGTCGAAATCGACAGGAAAAGGGGCATAAAGGAAATTTCTGGGATTGTGTAAATGTTCATCTTGTTTTGGGTGATAAATACAAGGTGTGTGCAATTACCCAAATTATTGAACTGAACTCTTAAAAGATCTGTAGTTTACTATATGTAAGTATACTTCAATAAAAAAATTAAAAATTAGTTTGTGGGAAAAGTGGTAGAATCTTTCTTTCCTTTTCACCTTACATCATATTCTAACCTAGAGGTTCCGATTTGTCTTGGCTTTTCCTTTTGGAGTTCAAAGCTTCAGACTTTTTTCCCCTCAAACAATAAGGTTACAAATCCAGTTCATTAGTTCAGGGTCCTATTTGATATTAATATCCAATAATTGCTATGATATTCAGAGTTGAGTTGTAAATTCCTCTTACATATGGGGCTTACCAGTGTCTGGCCTGTGTTGCCCAGTCTTTTTGCTTCATCTTCTTATCTCCGTTGCCCAAGTTTTCTTCCTGGAATCTCTGCCTATTGCCTCTTCTGACTTTTAGTACCTGTGTGAACTTTAAAGTCCCTCCTTATGTCTATGTACCTTGATCATTAATTGCACTAACTCCACACTGCAGCTCCATGAAATAGAGCATGAAATATTTTGGTTTTGAAAGAAATGGTAACATTGCATGTTATAAATTTGAAATTAATTGCTTTTATGAAAAGGAAGTTTTAAAAAAGCAGACGAGTGATAAATGGCATTTGACACTTTGACTCTATATTTGAATAGATGTATTTTCTTTCTTTCTTTTTCTTTTTTTTTGAGTTAGCACCTCACTGTGTCACCCAGACTGGAGTGCAGTGACACATTCATGATCACCGCAGCCTTGACCTGCTGGGTTCAGGTAATCTTCCGCTTCAACCTTCCAAGTAGCTGGAACTACAGGCACGTGCCACCACACCTGGCAAATTTTTTGATTTATTGTAGAGATGAGGTCTCACCATGTTCCTCAAGCTAGTCTCAAATCCCTGAGCTCAGGCAATCCTGTTGCCTCTGCCTCCCAAAGTGCAGGGATTACAGGCTTGAGCCACCATGCCTGGCAAATAGATGTATTTTCTTCTGTATACCTGGCCTGATCTGATCATACATAATTTTGATGAAATTTTTAAGTCCAAAAATATAGTTAAGTGTCATGAAAATGGTATGTTATCTATGTTTAATTCTGTTTCATATTTACTATTAGTTGCTCTTTAAAATGCATTTTAAAGACCTGGCTGGACAAAGAGATTAAAAAGAGAGAAAATAGGCATACATGATAACCAAACTTATCAAACAGTGGATACAGACTGATTCCTATGAAACAAGAGGCAAGGTAGACAACAGCTTTATATAACTTATATCAGATGATAATAGCAACATGACATTTGTACTTTAATCTAAAGAAGTTTAGAGAATGGTGTCAGATACTAGAAAAAAGAAATGAGAATTGTGTCCTGCAGAGTTGGTGGGTGAATTTCACATAAGTGTATCTTTTTGTTTGGTGGGTCACATTTGTTTCAACTTTCAGTACCTCAGTGTCTGGCTGTGGGCCTGTGGGCCAGAGTGTTTGTAAGAGGCTATTTAAACTGGGTACTGATGCCTTCTACAAGGGAGTTCAGCCACAAACTCTCTGGCAGGATTCTAAAGTCCTTGTGCTTCTGTCTTTCTGGCTTGTTCTTCCTGTGTCTGTGGTTCATTCCTTTTCTGTTTCCTGCTTGGAATGTGCTCATCGCCTTCCTGTTGCTGTTTTAAGTGTTTTTACTGTTTCATAATTTTTCCCAGATAATGCTAAGTACATAGTGTATCATCAGTCTTACTTTTATTATCCTCATTATGAAGAATTAATGATCTACTAGAAGTTATATTCCCCCCCCCACTTGCCTGTAGATTTACTTGAACTTTTTCCCTTAGTAGAATCATTCCTATGACATTTGCCAGTCTGTTTTCATTGAAATATTTTGGAGAGCTCATAGAAAACTTGGCAGCGGTATTTCGAGTCACAAATACAAAAGTAAACAACATTCAGGGGACATTTGAACAACCTTTCGCACCAGCTAGGTAAAACAATAAAAAAAAAACCACAATCTGTTGCTTGAAACTACTGATTACTAATGGAAAATTACAGAGCCTCCTTTCTAACCTTGACATTCCTGTAAGGCTTTAGTTTCACAAGAGATCAGGCATGCATATGTAATAAGTAGAGCACTCAAAGAAAAATCAGCCTTGTTAAAAACAATCATCTGTGAGAAGGTTCTGCTTATTTTGTTTTTCCTACTCCTGGCACCAGAATTTGGCTAGAATAATTACACAAGGGCCATTGTTGCAAACATGACTGGGAAGATTATTTTGTTAGGACTCTATGAAGACGTGTTTATGTTTAGAACCACTGAAGCCACTATGAAATGAGAGCTGCATACATTTTATTATGCAATCAACTAGGAACATAATTATGTGCAACAGGAAGTTTCTAGATTCCTTTATCACTAAGAAATTGCAGTAATATTCATCCTAGTGTATGTAAGGATATTGCCTTCTTTCTGACCAATTCTGAGTTTATTTCTTGTGATTTCCAAATTCATTAGCTATTCTATTGTGTTTCTCAATGCTTATGTTCCATGTTGCTTTTGTTATTCTTAGTCCAAGTCTTCAAAATTTGTTTTAAGCATTTTCTTTGTTATATTCCTAAAAACATAAATGTCTTTCTTATATTTTTAATAAAATATTTAGTACCAGTTTTATAGTTCTAGCTAGGGAATATTTTCTTTTTTTATATAATCAATATTTTTTATTATGATATTGTGGGGTACAGTTAAGGGTTAGGTATACAAATATGCTTCATTCAGGCACCCTTGTTGATAAGAGGTGTCTCCCTGTCCCCAGACAGATATTTACTACCTTTAATCCCATCTCCCTTCCCCTCTCTCCTCATAGTTTCTCACCACTGTCAGTAATTTTCTTATGGTAATACGTTGGATGATCAGGCTCCACTATATGAGTGAGAACATGTGATACTCAGATCTTTGTTTCTGTGAGAGGTCACTCAGTATTATAGGCTCTAGTTCCATCCAGGTTGCTGTGAAACTCATGATTTTGTTCTTTTTTTATGACTGTGCAGTATTCCATCGTGTATATGTACCACATTTTTTTAATCCAGTCCTCTTTTGATGGACAGCTTGGTTGCTTCCAGGTTCTTGCTATTGCGAACAATGCTGCGATAAACATACATGTGCAGGTATCCTTTTTATAGAGTGATTTGAGTTCTTCAGGGTATATTCCCAGTAGGGGAATTGTGGGATCATATGGGAGGTTGATATTTAGAGATTTTAGGAATCGCCATACTGCTTTCCACAGAGGTTGCACTAGTTTACACTCCCACCAACAGTGTAGAAGAGTTCCCTTTTCATCACACCCTCTCCAGCAACTGTTATTTTTTGAGTTATTGATAATTGCCATTCTGACTGGAGTTAGGTGGTATCTCAGTGTGGTTTTGATTTGCATCTCCCTGATGATTAGTGAGGTTGAACATTTCTCCATGTGTCTCTTGGCTGCTCGGATGTCTTCCTTTGTGAAGTGTCTGTTTATATCTTTTGTCCATTTTGTAATGGGGTTGTTTGTTTTTTTCTTTTCAGCACGTTTGAGTTCTCTGTAGATCCAAGATGTTAAGTTTTTGTCAGACCTGGAGTTGGCAAATACTTTTACCCAGTCTGTAGGCTTTCTCCCTGCTCTCTTGATGGTTTCTTTGACTTTGCAGAAGCTTGTTAGTAATGAGGTCCCACTTGTCTATCTTATCTCTTATGGCCTGTGGGTTTCGGGTTTTGTTCAGGAATTGGATGCCAGTTCCAATTTCCATGAGGATGTGTCCTGCATTTTCTAAGGTTCTTATGGTTTGAGGTTTTACATTTAGGTCTCTGATCCATTTGGAGTTAATTTTTGTGTATGGGAATAGATAGGGGTCCTGTTTCAATCTGCTGCATGTGGTCAGCCAGTTTTCCCAGCACCATTTACTGAATAAGTTCTCCTCTCCCCAGTGGTAGGTGGTGGAGGCTTTGTTGTATATGAGTTGGTTGAGAAATTGAGGTTTTGCATCTGGAATCTCAATTCTATTCCATTGGTCTATATGCATGTTCCTATACCAATACCAAGCTGTTTTGATGATTGTAGCTTTATAGTAAAGTTTGAAGTCTGGTAATGTGATACCACCTTCTTTGTTTTTTTTTTTTTTGCTGAGGAGTGTTCTGGCTATTCTTGGTCATTTGTGTTTCCATATGAATTCCTGTGTTGTTTTTTCTAGGTCTGAGAAGAATGTTGCTGGTAATTTGATGGGTGTTACATTAAAACTGTAGATTGCCTTAGGTAGGATGTACATTTTCACAATGTTGATTCTTCCAATCCATGAGCATGGGATATTTTCCAACTCTTTTGTGTCATCTTTGATTTCTTTGAGCAGTGTTTTGTAGTTTTCATTGTAAAGGTCTTTCACATCTCTGGTTAGGAAGATGCCAATGTATTTCTTTTTTTTTGTGGCTATTGTGAATGAATTGTCTTTTTATTTGAGTTTCTGTTTATTATTGGTGTAAAGAAATGCGATTATCTTTTGCACATTTATTTTATATCCTGAGACTTTGCTAAAGGCCTTTATCAGTATAAGGAGGTTTTTGACAGATTCTCTTGGGTTTTCAAGGTCATCTGCAAAGAGAGATAACTTGACTTCCTCTTTTCCTATTTGGATACCCCTGATTGCCTTCTCTTCTCTGATTGCTTTAGCCAGGACTTCCAATACTATATTGAACAGGAGGGGTAAGAGTGGACATCCTCTCTTGTTCCAGTTTTCAGGGGGAAATGGTTCCAATTTTTGTTCATTTAGGAGTATGCTGGCTGTGGGTTTCTTGTAGATGGCTTTTACTATTTTGAGGTATGTTCCCTGTATGCCTAGATGTTCGAGGGTTTTTATCAAGAAGGGGTGCTGGATTTTATCAAAAGCTTTTTCTGCATCTAAAGATATAATCATGTGGTTTTTGTTTTGACATCTGTTGATGTATTTAATGACATTTATGGTTTTACGAATGTTGAACCAGCCTTGCATCCCAGGGATGAAGCCTACTTGGTCATGATGGATGAATTTTGAGATGTGTTATTGAATCCGGTTTGCTAGGATCTTGTTGAGAATTTTAGCCTCTATGTTCATCAAATATACTGACCTGTAGTTTTCTTTCTTTGTTGGGTCTTTACCTGGCTTGGGTATCAATGTGATGTTAGCTTTGTAAAATGATTTGGGGAGAGTCTCATCTTCCTCAATTGCCTGGAATACCTTCAGTAGGATTGGTATCAGCTCCCCCTTAAATGTTTTGTAGAATTCTGCTGGAAAGCCATCTGGTCCAGGGCTTTTTTTTTGTAGGTAGTTTTCTTATTATGTAGTCAATTTCCTAGATTGTTATTGGTCTCTTTAGGGTCTCAATTTCTTCTTGTTTCAACCTAGGCAGGTTGTGTGATGAAAGAAAGTCCTCCATTTCCTTAAGGTTTTCAAGTTTGTTTCCATTCAAATGTACATAGTAGTCTCTAATGATCTCTTGTATTTCTTCAGGGTCAGATGTGACTTCATCTTTTTGTGGTTCTGATTGTGGTTATTTGGGTTTTTTCTCTTTTTTTCTTGGTTAGTCTAGCTAGGGGACCATCGATCTTGTTTATCCTTGGTCTGAGAGGTGCATGGTAAAATTTCAGTCCTTTTAAATTTGCTTATGCTTGATTTATAGCCAAGTATGTGGTTGATCTTAGAATACGTTCCATGTGGTATGAGTAGAATGTGTATTCTGTGGTCTTTGGATGGAGTGTTCTGTAGGTATCGATTAAGTCCATTTGGTCAAGAGTCACATTGAGGTTCCAGATCTCATTGCTGATTTTTTGTCCTGATCATCTGTCTAGGGTTGTGAGTGTGCTATTAAATTCTCCAGTTATGATGGTGTTAGAGTCAATATCTCTCTTTAGTTTTCCCAGAAGCTGCTTTATGAAAGTTGGCGCACCTATGTTGGGTGCATATATGTTTAGGATAGATATTTCTTGTTGATGGACTAAACTTTTATCACTATGTAGTGGTCCTCTGTATCTTTTTAAATTTTTGATAGCTTAAATGGTATTTTGTCTGAAATTAGGATCGCGACTCCTTTCTTTTGCATTCCATTTGCCTGAAAATTTGTTTCCCATCCTCTTACTTTGAGTCTGTGCATGTCCTTTCTAGTGAGATGGGTCTCTTGAAGGCAGTATATTGTTGCCTTGTGGTATTTTATCCATTTTGCCATTCTATGTCTTTTCAGTGGTGCATTTAGTCCATTCACATTCAGGCTAATTATTAAAATGTGAAAGTTCATCCCTATCATAGAGTTCTTATAGAGTTGTTGTCCTTCCACTTAGTTTTTTGTCTTTCTTTTGGTGGTTTGGGGGTTGGTTCATGTGTATTTTATTCTTTTTCCTGTACTCTTGTGAAGAACATTGTTCTTTTTTCCTTTTCTTCTGTGTTTAGTACTTTCTTAAGTGTTTCAGGTAGAGGTGGTCTGGTGGCAGTGTAAGTTCTTAGGGATTGGATATCTGGGAAAGATTTTAATTCTCCCTCGCTGATGAAGCTTAACTTGGCTGGGTAGGTTATTCTTGGTTGAAGTTGTTTATCTTTTAGGACTTTGAAGATAGGGCTCCAAGCTCTCCTAGCCTGCAGGGTTTCTGTAGATAAATCTGTTGCTATTCCAATTGGTCTTCCATGGTAGGTGATCTGGCCTTTTTCTCTTGCTGCCTTTAGGATTTTTCTTTTATACCTACTTTGTTTAGGCAAATTATTATGTATTTAGGAGTTGGTCTTCTCATTTCTTGTCTTACAACAAATGAGAATCTCAAATCTCATTTGTTGTCTCTGAATCTCTTTGTTTTAATTTTTTGCATCACTGATTAGATAGGGGAAGTTTTCTGAATAATCTCATGGAAAGTTTGTTCCAGTGTGGTCTCTGTCTCCCTTTCTGACTCAGGAAGGCCAATTACTCTTAGGTTCGGTCTTTTGAAGTAATCGCTCATCTCTTCAAGTTTTTGTTCTGTCTTTTTGAGTTTGTTTTTTGTGTTTTTAACAGTTTGGGTTAGTTCTATATTTTGTTCCTCAAGCTCTGAGATTCTTTCTTCTGCTTGGGTAATTCTGCTTTCTGTGCTTATCAGTTTGTTATTTATTTTATTCACAGTATTCTTTATTTATGTAATCTCAGTTATCAGCTCCTTCCTAGTTTCTTCTTGTCTATCCTCAATTCTTTTTAATCTCTCCATTGATGTTTTGATATCTAGGCTTGTAGTTTGAATCCAGTCATTCTGGGGGCTTTTCATTGTTTGCATTCCGCAGTCAGTTTTCTCAGTGTCTGCCCTCCCAGGAGTCTGGGAAAGACCCGTATTCTTCTTTTGGTTTTTCTTCATTTGTGTAGATTTTTTTCTCTCTCCCCCTTTCCCTCCCCTTCTTTAATTCTGTTTTTCAGGGAAGGTGGGGTTGCTTTTGCGTCACTTGTGCAATCTCCTGTTCTTCCTTATGAGGGTCCTCTGGCTTTGTTCACTTTTGAGGTTGGAGTGTGGGCTGCGGGCTGTACTTTTTACAGTTTTGAGGTTTAATTGAGGGGGGAGCTGTGATTCAGAATCTATATGCTGATTCCAGCATCCACCAACCGGTGTATGAGCCTACTGGAACCTATTTCCCACTGCCTTACAATCTGTCTGTGCAGCGGTATGTAGGTTTGGTCCCTGTAACAAAAGGAGGTATAAAAGAGGAAAATAATGGAGGAAGGGGGGGTCAATAGGAAGTTAGAAAGAGAGAAGAGTGAGAGAGAAAACAGACATACATACCAACTAACAGGTGAAAAAGAGACACAAGGCCAGAGAGAAGTGAAAAAAACATGCAAGCAAAATTCCCTAAAGAATACTGGTAGCTACACAAAGACAGACCAATAAAATCATACCTTTTGATGCGTTTTGCCTAACACAAACAGATAGTGTAAGTCAAAAAGCAAACAAAAGTGAACAAAACAAACAGTCAAAATGATAAAATCAAAAGTCAAAATAAGAAATCAGACTAGCTCTGGAATCTTTCCTGAGTGTCTAAGGTCTCTTCAGCTCTAATCTCCAGCCTCTCCCCTTTGCTTTCATTGCAGACTGCTAGATTTACTCACAACTTGGGTTTGTTCTTTTAGCCTGCTGCCTGCCTGGGAGCTCTGTGACATTTAGTTGCCTTTGTCTGATTCAATGTAGGGGATGGGCTTTGGCTCTTGTTTTGCCACGTTACCTAGGAACTGAGATGGATGCTTCTCATAGTTGGGTGGGGCAATGCAAATCTCTGCCTGGAGAATGACCGAGGTAGCAGTTTCTCTTTCATGGATCCTTTCTCTCCACTCGTCTTGATCCCCGGGCGATCATCTATGATGGACTGTGGTGGCATGGGAGGCACCGGGGATCAGCTGCACAGCTGGGCGTTGGATCTGGGGTGCCACCAGCGGGCTGGGGTGGAGGACGAGGGGGTCGGGAATTCCCTCCTCTGGAGCTGAGAGCCTCTGATCAGCACCTCTTTAAGATATGCTGTTCCCTTACACAAGCATGGGGTCGTGCACTGAGTGCCTCAGCCAGGGTGGGCCCAGAGCTCCAAAGCTCCAAAGGGCAGGTGGTGAGTGGTGAGAGGTCCCTGGGCCCCTCACAGGGTACTTTAACCAGAAATGGAACCGGTGTCTCTGAGGGCGGGTGCCCAGAGCCTCCCTGGGTGACTGGTGGCTTGGTGCTGGGTGCTGGACAAGACTCCCACGTGGGCAGGAGTCATGTATAGTGGAGCAGCAGCAGCCGGGGACCGCAATATCCAGCCCTGCATGGGACCGAGGGTCCCTGGGCCTTGGACCAGTGTGGCTGGCAGTGGGCAGGGTGGTGGGGGAAGGAAAGTAAGATTCTTTTTGGGAACTCACATTCGGAGAATCTCACAATTCCACCTATGCCATTGCCATCTTCATCTAATTTTCTTTTTCTTTCTTTTTTTTTTTTTTGAGTTGGAGTCTCACTCTGTCATCCAGACTAGAGTGCAGTGGCTGCTCCTGGCCACCACAGCCTTGACCTGCTGGGCTCCGGCAATCTTTCCGCCTCAGCCTTCTGAGTTGCCAGAATTACAGGTGCGCACTACCATGCCCGGCTGATTTTTTTATTTATTGTAGAGATGAGGTCTCGCTGCCCAGGTGGGTCTCGAACCCATGGGCTCAGGCAATTCACTCACCTCCGCCTCCCAAAGGCCAGGATTACAGGCTGAGCCACCGAGCCCAGCTTCATCTAATTTTCAACAGTTGCCTTTCAAACACCCACAGCAAGTAGGCTCAATGGGTGTTATAGCCTCTGGATGTTCCCCAAAATTCACAGACTGTTTTTATTTCTCTCCAATGTCTTCAAATGGATTCTTCAAATTGAATCTGGTTTTCTAGTTCTTCCTGATAGAGACTTTGCTCTGCTGAAAACTGAGAAAGCCTGCTGAATCCAGCTGATTCCCAGCACCTGGCACCCAGTGCACACCATCACCTGGCACACCAGACCCGCTGGAGTGCAGGATTTGATTATTGGAGAGAGAGCATCAGGGGAATCATTGAAGGAGGAGAGAGACCTAACAAGGCACTGGTTGGGGCAGCTGACGGAGCTTAGAGATCCTATCTCTGTCAATGGCAGATGAACTACTCAGGGCTAGATTGTGGTCCAGAGGAAATATCCTGAAAGCCTATTTTCTTTTTAGGGGCAGTGTGTTGCCTCTTTCTCTTTTCCTAGTATGAATTTTCTGTATTCTCTGGGTAGCTGCCTAATGGTGTACTCATGTTCAAGCAATAAGAGGAGTACAGAATTCTACTATTTTTGGAAAAAAGAATCTACGTTGAAAAGAGCAGACATACATTCACCATGTTATTTTTTGTGTAATACCACAAAATACCCCCTGGAGTATTTATTGTAAACTAATTTATGCTGATATGTAGATTATCTACAAATAATTTTGAGAATACTATTCAGATTACTGAGCCTTATCATTGTTAGTCATGGTATCTAAAAACAGGTGATTTAAGTATAGTCAGATAATAACTAAAAAAACAAACAACTGAAGTATTTCTTAAATATTAGGGCCCAAGTGCCCAGCAGATGATATGATTTATAATAATTGTTACAATAATTGTTTTCATACTTAATTATATCTTTTTATAGTGAAGACTATTTTTTTCTTCCTGACACAAATTATTTCAGATTTCAATTGTGTGTTTTCTATATTGGGACCTCACACAGAATTGAAATGAAAGAAATTACAATTATCTTCATGAATATTTCTCACATAACAGTAAATAGAAATTTTATTTTGAAAAAATGCTTCAGAAAAGAATTTTTGGTCATCATGGTGGCTGTAGATGTGTGAAATTGTTAACAGGATTTGTAAATAGCCTAGATATGTCTTGGGTGTGGCAAATAGACAGACAAGGTGTTTTTCAAAAGTGTACATAGAGCCCTGTAGGAATTCTTCTCTACCTGATTCCAGCTGTTATATCACTTGGAGGTGTGATGCTCTTACTAGATCAAGGTAATTAGTTGAATTATAGTTTAATGAATATTGTTTTTTCTCTTTTTTTGAGTTGGAGTCTCACTCTGTCGCCCAGACAGCTGGGATCCAGTGATCCTTCCGCCTCAGCCTTCCAAGTAGCTGGAACTACAGGCACGCACTACCATACCTGGCTAGTTTTTCGATTTATTGTAGAGATGAGGTCTCGCCAAGTTGCCCAGGCGGGTCTCGAACCTGTGGGTTCAGGCAATCCACTCACCTCAGCCTCCCAAGGTGTGGGATTACAGGCTGAACCACAGAGCCCAGCTCGAATATTGTTTTTTCAGTTAGGAGAGCACAAGGCAACTAGGCAGGATTGAATAATTTGGTTTAATTCCTGGAGTCAGCACTGATAAATTTTCTGAAAAGATCCACCACCAAAATTATTTTAACAATTATAGGATTTCGCATGACATAATAGAGACCTAATAGACACCAGATTTAGATGTTATAACTTAATTAACAAACAATATGGTTAAATATCATTTTCTTTCTTTCTTTTTTTTTTGAGTTGGCGTCTCACTCCTCTTGTCACCCAGGCTGGAATGCAGTGGCACACTTACGGCCGGCCACCACAGCCTCGACCTTTGGGGCTTAGGTGATCCTTCCACCTCAGCCTTCTCAGTAGCTGAAACTACAGATACACACCACCACACCCAGCTAGTTTTTGTGACTTACTGTAGAGATGAGGTCTCACCAAATTGCCCATGCTGGTCTTGAACCCCCTGACTCAGGCAATTATCTCACCTTGGCCTCCCAAAGTGCTGGGATTACAGGCTGAGACACTGCGCCCAGCCTAAATATCATTTTCAAATAAACAATACTTCAATCCAATGTCAGCACCACATGTACTCATAGCTCTTCTTAATAGAGTGATCATTTACTCAAATTCAGTATGTACTCTGTATCTCTCTCTCTCTCTCTCTCTCTCACACACACACACACACACACACACACACACACACACACACACTCAAACACACCACACACATGCACATTACACATACATACACAGAGACACAAATACAGTCTTAAGATTTAAGTGGGGGGGTAGGTGGGAGGGTGGGATTGGCAGTAGTGGGAATCTACCAGGGGAGGGCGGTGGCACACCTTATCAACAAGGGTAACTGCATAATGAACATTTGTATACCTAATCCTGAATTGTACCCCACATCGTTAACTTAAAATTTTTTTTTAGAAAGATTTAGTTAAGGGTACATTCTGGAGGCATGCACAGATGGAAATTAATTGATGCATAAAGGCAGCAAGTCTCATTAGCATATTGCTTTTATCAACTAGTTAATTCATTATCTATACTCTAAATACTTTTGTGCATTATTCAAAGGCCTAAAGGATTAAATTTCAAAGTCAGAATTTTTTATGTTCTATATATTATCTATATTGTAGTATGGTTATTAAATGGTCAATAAATGGCCTATTTATTACAAAATCTGATAACTGATCAATATATTTTAATTATAAAAATTGGATTAAAAGAGACATGTTGTATATGAAATGTCACACAGAAAAAGAATTGCTTTTTAAATTGTTACAGAACACATGGGCCTATGGGTGTTGTCACTGTAGCATCACAAAATTCTGGATTTTCATAGAAGGATATGCTTACATATAAGGACAAACTGTAAGTATAGTATTACTTCTATTAATAAGGGGATTTTAAAATAACTTAGTATTGTCTCTTAAATGCTGTAGTTTGAAAAAAGGAAACCAAAGAGTGATTATTTTTCATTCTTATGCCTTCTCAAAAAGGGATAAAGCCTCGCATGGTGACTCAAGTCTGTAATCCCAGCACTTTGGGAGGCTGAGGTGAGAGGATTGCCTGAGCCCATGGGTTCGAGACCAGTAATCTCGTCTGTACAATAAATGAAAAAATTAGCTGGGTGTGGTAGCACATGCCTGTAGTTCCAGCTACTTGGAAGGCTGAGGCAGAAGGATCCCCAGACCCCAGCAGGTCGATGCTGGGGTGGCTATGAATGTGCATGCCACTGCACTCCAGCCTGGACGACAGAGTGAGACTCTGACTCAAAAAGAGAGAGAGAGAGAGTGAGAGAGAGAGAGTGAGAGAGAGAGAGAGAGAGAGAGGAAACAGAATGATTGGAAAGCATAGGACTGAAGATTCAGACAAATCAGAGTCTGAATCCAGGTTTGTTTGTACGCATGGTTCTACATGTTCAGGCATCCTCCCCTCCCTTCTATAAGATTGATGTCACACTTTAAGGAGTATGTGCTCTTTAGGGTGATAATATGCTGCATTTTTATTTTCTAACATAGACATTGTAATAGTTACTTTCCCTGTGTGGCTAATGGAGAAATATATTATGACATGTGTCTTTAGATTTAAATAAGATCAAATACAAAGATGATATCTTATATACTCAAGGAAGGATATCATTGACCAACGGATGGTGAATCTATGAGCCCACTTCATAGTCTGCAGTGACTCTGTGAGGCTGATTTGTTTGAGTGTCTCTGAGAATGAACTCATTTTAGCATATTTTATTTAATATGAGTATTTTAGCAAATTTTATTTAATATTAATATTCTTGTTGAATTAGTTACTATTTGCTATCCAAGACTTTATTTTTTTCTCATCTATTTATTTATAAGTCCCATTTTGGGCATAATTTTTATCATGTTAATGAAAATTTATCTTATTAAATAATAAATCAATGTGGTTTACTAATGACAATACATGGAGTAGCATGGTGTCCAAAGAGTCAGAGAAATCTGATCAAGAATGTCCTAGCATTCCTAGCAGAATGGGGAGATTATTAATAGTAAAATAAATAAGTGAATAAATAGTAGAATAAATAAGAACCTAGAGGCATAGTTTATAAATTTGATCTCAGTACAATATCGATGGAGGAGTTTTATACTATATTTGTGTAGATGTTACTATAGCCATAGACCTCCATTAAATTATCTGATACCCAGGTTCCAGGCATCTATGGGACAGAACTGTAATGGTGACGTGTCCTTTATCTGCACTGTCTAATATGATAGCCATTAGCCATGTGTGGCTATAGGCCACTCAAAATTTGACTAGTGAGAAAGTGAAACTGATTTTTTTTTAAATTGGAATCTCATTCTTTCTCCCAGGCTGGAGTGCAGTGGCACACTCACAGTCATCACAACCTCAACCTCCTAGGCTCAAGCGATCCTTTCACCTCAGTTTTCCAAATAGCTGGAATTACAGGCACACGCCATCATGCCCGGCAAATTTTTTAATTTATTGTAGAGACAAGGTCTCACCAAGTTGCCCAGGTTGGTCTTGAACCCCTGGGCTTAGGTAATCCTCGCCTCCACCTCCCGAAGTACTGAGATTATAGACATGAGCCACTGTGCCCTGCTCAAGTGACTAACTTTTAATAGTCAATCAGAAAGAATTTTATTGTCCACATGGATTAGGTGCCTTTAATTGTATCAATATCCTGTGATAGTGGTGGAAGTGGATGGGAAATGATATTAGTACTGACAGTGGTGATGGAAGGATCAGTGTGAGCTGAGTACTTGCTCCAACTTAAGTCCAGTACTAATGTGGATTAATATTTAAGAGAATAGCATGGTCTGTCAAAGGATAGTATTTACAATGGCTAAAATGTAGTATGTCAGAAACTTCCTAGAGTCTTCCCTTGATACTTAAAGTGTGTTCCATGGTATACAAAGGGGATCTCCCAAAACCTGGAATTAGTTTTTGAAGGGTGGGCCCCTTTTGTACAGTCTTCCTGCACTAGTTAAATGTTCTAGGAACCCCTCGGCATCAGTGTACCACCTAGTGTTGTGAGAGGATGCATTCGACTTCAGTTAATTGTTTTTGGAGATTCTTTCAACCTGTTTGCCCATTTCATGATAGGTGATTTAGGAGAGTACTTGCCCACACCAAGCAGAGTGTTCAGGAGTTTTTGGCCAAAGGCAGCATGACCCCCATGCCCCACCCTCCCTATTCACTCAATCTCATCCTGAGTGACTTTTTTTTGTTGTTTCTCTGTATGAAAAAAAAGTTTTCAAAGGGAAATATTTTGCCGATGTGGAAGAGGTGAAGCAAAAAACGGTGGAAGCATCAAAATTGATGAGTTCAAAAGCTATTTTTAGCAGTGGGAAAAGCGTCTTGATAGATGTATTACATCAAATGGAGAGTACTTGGAAGCTTAAACATGTAAGAATAAATACACAATTTTTTATGAAGAAATGCTGGGTTTTGGGGGATTCCCCCTTGTATAAGCACTGATTTCACTGGAACTTGTTAGAAATACAGAACCTCAGACCTCAACCTAGTCCTACTGCGTCAGAATGTGCATTAATGCAATCTGTTAAATTATTTGTGTGCACATTAAAGTTTGAGGAGCACTGGTGTAGACCACATATAATTTGTCTGTTACGTCAGCATAATGATAACTTTGAAGTGATAATTTTACTCCTACTATTATATAACATAATTTTATTACCATAATTTGGATGTAAAATAGAATTTTATTTACCAAAATACAAATATTAATTATGCTAAATAATAATATACCCATCAGTTTATAATTTTTTTTTTGAGTCAGAGTCTCACTGTGTCACCCAGGCTGGAGTGCAGTGGCATGCTCATGGCCACTGCAGACTCAAACTGCTGGGCTCAGGCAATCCTTCCACCTCAGCCTTCCAAATAGTTGGAACTACAGGCATGCACCACCACACTTGGCTAATTTTTTGATTTATTGTAGAGATGAGGTCTCACCAAGTTGCCCAGGCTGGTCTTGAACCTGTGAGCTCAGGCAATCCTCTTGTCTCTGCCTCCCAAAGTGCAGAGATTATAGGCATGAATCACTGTGCCTGGCCCCAGTTTATAAGTTTAATTTATTCTTCCCTTAGATTAATAGTCATTATTTAGTATTAAAAATATAAGTTTGAAATTGAAGAATAATAAAATATACAACTGGTATGCTTGGTTTTTTTTTTTTAATTTAAAGACATGGGCTACAATTCAGGGATAGATACACAAGTGGATATCATACAGGTAAAGTTTGGGCCTCCCCTTGGTCCCTACTTTGCCTGGTTTGAGATTGGGCACCTTATTGATGTTATGTGTACTCACCCTCTTCTGGCAGTTTTTGGCTATTGCCAATCCCTTTCTTATAGTATTATGGTAAATGTTCAGGGTCTGTTTATTAGTAAGAACATGTGGTACTCAGTTCTTTGTTTCTGTGATAAATCACTGAGTATTATGGGCTCTAACTCCATCCAAGCTGCTGCAAAGTCCATAATTTTGTCCTTCTTTATGACTATAATATTCCATTATGTATATGTACCACATATTTTTTATCCAGTCCAGTTTTAATGGGCAGCATGGTTGGTTCCATGTTTTTACAATTGTAAATAATGCTACAATAGACATGCATGTGCAGGTATCTTTTGTAGAATGCTTTAAGTTCTTTCAGGTATATTCCCAGAAGAGGGATTCCTGGGTCATAGGGAAGGCCAATTTCTAGTTCTTTAAGGAATCATCACACTGTTTTCCATAGAGGTTGCACTAGTTTGCATTCCCACCAGCAGTGTAGAAGCGTTCCCTTTTCTCCACATCCTCACCAGCATCTGTTGTTTTGTTTTATTAATGATGCGCATTCTTACTGGAGTTAGGTGGCATCTCAACATGGTTTTGACTTACATTTCTCTGATGATGAGTGAGGCTGGGCATTTCTTCATGTGTCTGTTGGTTGCTGGTATGTCTTTTCTTCTTTTTTCTTTTTTTCTGAGTCATAGGCTCACTCTGTCACCTTGGCTGGAGTTCAGTGGCACACTCACAGCCACCGCAGCCTCCACCTGCTGGGCTCGGGTGATCCTTCTGCCTCAGTCTTCCAAGTAGCTGGAAACACAGGCATGTGCCAAAACATTTGGCTAATTTTTTTTTATTTATTGTAGAGATGAGGTCTTACCATGTTGCCCAGGCTGGTCTTGAACCCCTGAGCTCAGGCAATCCTCTCGCCTCAGCCTCCCAAAGTGCTGGGATTACAGGCTTGAGCCATCGCGCCCTACTGTATGTCTTCTTTTGAGAAGTGTCTGTTGATATCTTTTGCCCACTTTTTCACAAGGCTGTTTGTTTTTTTCCTTTCAGCACGTTTGAGTCTCTTGTAGCCTGAATGTTAGGCCTTTGTCAGATATGCAGTTGGCAAATATTTTTTTCCCATTCTGTGGACTGTCTCTTGCTCTCTTGATGACTTATTTTGCTTTGCAAAAGCTTTTCAGTTTAATGAGGTCCTATGTGTCAATCTTATCTCTTATGGCTTGGGCTTTTGGGGTTTTGATCAGGAATTGGTTGCCTATTCTGATTTCTGTAAGGATGTGTCCTGTGTTTTCTAAAATTCTTAATGTTTGGGGTTTTATGTTTAGGTTTTTGGTCCATTTGGAGTTGATTTTTGTGTATGGTGATAGGTAGGCCTCTTGTTTCAATCTTCTGCACGTGGTCAGCCAGTTTTCACAGCACCATTTACTAAATAGGTTCTCCTCTCTCCAGTGGTTGTTTTTGGAAGCTTTGTCGAAGCTAAGTTGGTCAAGAAATTGAAGTTTTGCTTCCGGGATCTCTACCCTGTTCTCTTGGTCTGTATGCCTGCTCTTGTATCAATTCCAGGCTGTTTTGATTATTGCAGCCTTATAGTAAAGTTTGAATTCTGGAAGTGTAATACCTCCTGCTTTGTTTCTTTTGCTAAGGATTGATTTGGCTATTTGTGGTCATTTTATGTTTTCATATGAATTTCTGTATTGTTCTTTCCAGGTCTGAGAAAAATGATGCTGGTAATTTAATGGGTATAACTTTGAATCTTAGATTGCCTTTGGTAGGATGGACATCTTAACAATGTTGATTCTTCCTATCCATGAGCATGGAATATTTTTCCACTTGTTTGTGTCTTCTTGGATTTTTTTTGAGCATTGTTTTATAGTTTTCGTTGTAAAGATCTTTCACTTCTCCGGTTGGGAAGATGCCAAGATATTTTAATTTTTTGTGGCTCTTATAAAAGGGTTTGAGGAAATGAGATTGTACCTTCTGTCCTTTCTGCCATATGAAGACACAGCGTTTGTCTCCTCCAGGGGAAGCAGCAACATGGTGCCAACTTAGAAGAAACAAGCAAGCCCTTACCAGACAATGAATCTTCCAGCACCTTGATCTTGTACAGACTAAACTCCAGAACTGTGAGGAATAAATATCTATTGTTTATAAATTTCCTGCCTATGGTATTTTTTCATAGCACCAGAATGTACTGAGACATCATCTGAACAAATATGATATGGACTGCAGTGACCTCATCCTTTGTTTCTGGGTCAGTATATGTTTCCCAGCTCAGATCCATCAGAACAAAGCTGATTTCTTTTCTCTTTTTTTGGTATCATAACGGGGAAAGTTTATCTTCAATGGATGCATTATTTTATGCTACTTAAGAAAAGACCATTTCATTGAATTAAAAATCAAAATATCTACCTATCAGACGATGATCAGAACAAAATTTTCTGATATACTTTTGATCATTAAACAGGTTTATAACTGGGCATGGTGGCTTACACCTGTAATCCCAGCACTTTGGGAGGCAGAGGCAAGAGAATTGCCTGAGCCTAGGAGTTTAAGACCAACTTGAGCAATTTGGTGAGACCTCATCTCTACAATAAATCAAAAAATTAGCTGGGTGTGGTGGCACACCTGTAGTTCCAGCTATTTGGGAGAATGAGGTGGAAGGATTGCCTAAGCCCAGCAGGTAGAGGCTTCGGTAGCCATGAGTGTGTCACTGCATTCCAGCCTGGGTGACAGAGTGAGACTATGACTCAAAAAACAAACAAACAAAACAGGTTTATGATCTAAATATCACTAGTGGCACATTCTGTGCAGTTTTTCGGAGACAAGAAATGTAAATAGTAATATTCATCAGCAAATAATATTCAAAACACAGGCTGACTCTTTTCATTTGCCTTAAACAAGTTTAGATATTCACAAATAAAATTCTAAGGAAGAGTTTCTGTAGAATCAGATTCTGTGATCATTCATATCCAATTCAGGTACTTGCTTATTTAAATCAGAAATTAACATCAAGTTTCTATTTAATATTTTATACATACAATGTGTAACTCATTACTTCTTCTGACGAGAAATTCTAAAGCACCACAACATAGCCTTTTCTTGCACAAAAATAAAAATTTTGCCCAGTGTTGTTAACAATCTTCCACAATGAACAACCTGATTCTGTTCTTGCTACATACCACATCCTGTTTGTCACAAAATAGCCATCTTGATACTTTTTTTTTTTTTTTGAGCCAGAGTCTCACTCTGTCACCAGGCTGGAGTGCAGTGGCACGTTCACAGCCACCACAACCTCGACCTGCTGGGTTCAAGTGATTCTTCCGCCTCAGTCTTCCAAGTAGTTGAAACTACAGGTGTGTGCCACCACACCCGGCTAATTTTTAAAAATTTATTGAAGAGATGAGGTCTCACCAACTTGCCCAGGCTAGTCTCAAACCCTTGGGCTCAGGCAATCCTCTCACTTTGGTCTTCCAAAGTGCTGGGATTAAAGGCGTGAGCCACTACGCCCAGCCTCAATACTTTAAAAATGGAAATCAGATTGTTATTTCTCTGGTTTTAATCCGCCCATGGTTTCCCATTACATGGAACAAGTACCAGCGGGGCTCAGTGATTGGAACCAGGCTCTGACTCTGGTTTTGAGGACTCCCCTAGGCACCCTGACCCCTTCATGCCTAAGTCCCAGACTGGGAAATGCCTCACACTCCCCTAACTCAGAGCTTTGCCGTTCCTTGGTCAGTTGCTCTTTCTCCATGTAATCAAGGTCATCACGGCTGGCTCCCTCCCTTTCATCAGATGAAATACCAACCTCCAGGAAGGTCCATATAAAATATCAGCCCATTCTTCATTCTTTTCCTCTTACTCTGATTTGCAATGCTTTATTGTACTTACCAGTATTTGACAATTTAGCACAGTACTCATTTTTAAAATATCATTCTTTCCCACTTTCTCAAATGAAAACTCCCTGAAGACAAGAACCACGTTTCTCTACTCTTGTATTCATGGTGTCTAGCATAATGCCTAGCACAGAGAAGATACTGAATAAGCATTTGTTGAATGAATGAATGAATGAACCCATTAATGTAGGCTTACTCTTAAGGCTTCACCCCCATGTTAGCATGAGAATATAAGCTGAATAACGGTAACATTCAATTTCATGAGCCAATAGTTTTAAAAGTCCCTTTAATTTATTTATAGTCTCTCTTGTTCTCATTTTTTGTTTTTTTTGTTTTGATTTGTTTTGTTTCGAGTGGAACTCTCTGTTGCCCAGGCTGGAGCGCAGTGGCATGATCATGGTTTACAGCCTCAACTTCCTGGGCAATCCTTTCGCCACTGCCTCTCGAGTAGCTGGAACTGTAGTCATGCTCCATCATGCCCTGTTAATTTTTTGTAGAGATGAAATCTTGCTATGTGGCCTGGACCAGTCTTGAACTCCTGGGCTCAAGCAACCCTCCCACCTTGGCCTTCTAAAGTGCTAGGATTACAGACATGAGCCACTGGGCCCAGCCTAGTCTGTCATCTGAAATATAAGGTCTTTCAGATGTCTGTTTTCATCTCTGCTTCTCTCCCTAAAAAAGGCAACTAGGGGGCCATTGCTTTACTAGACCTGGTGTGGCCATGTGCTCTTTGAGTTGTGGTCCCCACCATGCTTCCTAAGCTCTGGTCCCCTCTCCTAACTTGAAGAGATGAATCCCCTCTCTCTAGTTAACTTTCTAAATAAACTATGTTCTCCAATCTAAGAAAAAAAAGGGTAACTGGGCATCGGTGATGACATGAGACTTGCATATCCTTATGACGTAAACAAACAGGCAGCCTCTGGCTAAGACATTTAGTAAACCTTTTGTCTAAAATATTTTCTGAAAGTATTCTCTCCTAACCAGGCATGGTGGCATGTGCTTGTGCCTGTAATTATAGCTTCTTGGGAGGCTGAGGCAGGAGGATCACTTGAGCCCAAGAGTTTGAGGCTACAGTGAACCCTGATTACACCACTTCACTCCAGTCTGGATGACGGAGTGAAAGCCTGCCTCTAAAAAAAAAAGAAAGAAAATATTCTTTCTTGCTTGATATTTGCTTCTTCATGCTGTGTATATTTGACTTGTTTTGTAATGGAAAATACCATAGGAAATATTTGCAATGTATGCAACTATAAGCCATTTAAAAAATTTGTATGCAAAACTAATTGGTTTAGTTCATGTGGGTACCACGATGGGATGAAAAGGACTTAATGCTGGGGTTTTTTTTTCAAGATGGCCTCACACTACTGGGTGATGAAAGAGAGGAAAGATAACAAAATAAAATAAAATTTAAATAAAAAATACAGACCTAGCTAATTAAATTAGTATTAATAGATTCACTATCGAACTCTTAAAAGAACTCTGAAGCACTATGGAAAACAACTATAAAGAGAATATTTAGAATACAGAACTTAAATGCATGATATAGACCAAGAAGGCAAGAACATTTTCCAAAATATGAGTGGTATGTTGATTTTTTTTCCTCTATTTTTTAAGCTTTGTATAAGTTAGAACACTGTCTTTATAATAAACTTAGCACAAAAAACTCTCTAGGAATGTAAAATTTAAGCCTTTAGAACTACTGTAATGCAATAATACTAATAATATCTTATAAGTTGATAATTACAGAATTTGTAAATGTCACAAATAAATGTTACATAGTCCTAGATAATGAATTGCACTGTAGGCTATAACTTTAGTAACACAATTCTGTTTAGCTTATACATTATTATAACTTTAAGATCGAATGCATTTCTCTATCTTCTAATAGAAGATACCTGGAATACAATAATTATCATTTTAGATAGAAGCTCTGATAAATTAATATATTTAATATTCTAGGTACTGGATGGAAATATCCAAATATAAGAGTTGATGACCTCAGTATATCTATTCAGTGGAAGAAATTTAAGATGGAGCTTTAATGAAATATTTATCCACATTCTGATTTTGATCATCTCAGGTTAACTGTGGCAAGTAAAATGTGATAGTACTGAACTCAGCAAGAAACCTGAGTCATTTCCTCAATCATAATTACCAGGGGATTCTGCTCCCTACAGGAATATCTAAAATTCAGTTTTTTTGTTTGTTTGTTTATTTTTAAGTCGGAGTTGCCCAGGCTGGAGTGCAGTGGCACACTCACAGCCACCACAGCCTCAACCTACCAGGCTCAGGTGATCCTTCTGCCTTAGCCTTCCAAGTAGCTGGAACTGCAGACATGCGCCACCATGCCCAGTTAATTTTTTGATTTATTGTAGAGATGAAGTCTCGCCAAGTTGCCCAGGCTGGTCTCAAATCCATGAGCTCAAGCAATCCTCCCATCTCAGCCTCCCACAGTGCTGGGATTAGGGGCATGAGCCACTGCTCCCAGCCTAAAATTCAGTTTTCAAATACAAAAATGTGATCAATAGTATTTGTATTTAATAATATCTTGTATGCTACACTGAAGATTTTGAATACTTTAAAGTTGTGTATTATGCTTTATCCTAAAGAATATTTCCTAAATTGCCTAATTCTAGTTAGCTGGATATTATGACAATTTCATAAGGTCGCAAACTGAATCTGAGATCAGTGGTATTTTTCTTTTTTTCCTCTCAGATTTTTTTTTTTTCCTTTTGAGTTGGAGTCTCACGCAGTTGCCCAGGCTGGAGTGTAGTAGCATGCTCACAGCCACCCCAGTGTTGACCTACTGGGTCCAGGAAATCCTTCCACCTCAGCCTTCCAAGTAGCTGAAACTATAGGTGCATGCTACCATGCCCAGCTCATTTTTTTGATATATTCTAGAGATGAGGTCTCACCAAGTTGCCCATGCTGGTCTCAAACCCCTGAGCTCAGGCAATCCTCTCGTCTTAGCCTCCCAAAGTGCTGGGATTACAGGCTTGAGCCACTGCACCTGGCCTCAGATTAGCTTTTAATATCTTACATCAACATAGATAATTGACCTTTACATCCTCTAAAATGTATCAATTATACATTTAATTCATAATTTCGGATTAATTATAAACATTCACATTCTTATTAAACCTATGACAGATTGGGTTTTGGGCTAAAGCAGTTTCAGCTGTAAGATGTCACTGGCCATTTGTTAGTCCAACAATATGATTTTTAAATCTAAGTCATGAGATGATAACAAAGTCCTGCCATTGTCAAATTTTAAAGAAAAATAAAGAATCTCCTTTTTTGTAATTGCAAATAAATGTAATTAAATATAATTAAATTTTTCTATAAATTATAATCAGAAAAAGTACATAGGTTATGCTTAACTATTCAACGTTGAGTTAAATGTCTTAATTTATTAATTTCTCATCTATTAACTCACTGATTTGACACCAAGTTAAGGTGTAAAATTTGCATGTCATGTGAGCATTGACTGTTGAAACCACATAATGGTTTATTCAAGTGAACTAAACTTTTGAATGCCAAAACTTTTTGTGATTTCCTAAATTGTTTTTCAAATAACTTGAATATAACACATTTAAGGGACTTGTCTATTTTTACTAAGCTAGCATTCTTCTTTAGATTTTCTTTCTTTTTCTCTCTTATTTCAGCTCCTTAGAGTTCTTGATCATGTAAATAAGCTAAACAATATGGAATTGCAATTTCTGTGACATCTTTCATTTGGTTCAAATTAATAGAAGAGAAATTACAATGGAAATGGATAAATGTTTATGATACTGAGAGTATTCATCTTTGAAGATCCAATGAGTCATACTATATGTCCATTTTTTTCCTGGAAAATGATAAATTGGAACTACTAGACAAATTTTAGTTTTAGCTTCATCAATGTAAACATTATATTTAGTTTCATCAAGATTTCAAGATCAATTCATCTGAGGTTAATCATTTGGTGGACATTATTATTTACTGTGAAATAACATTTATCTTACAAATAAGGTGTAATATTTCTACATGAAAGCACACAAAGCATATTCCTCCTTGATTAATTATTTTGTCTTTAAAGCTTGATGGATGGTCAGTCATTCCAACTACTGAATTATGGATTCTGTATAAATTTCTGATTATTAAGCAAGTAGCCTACCTTGATAGGATGATTCCATAATGCCTTCTTGTTTAATAAACAGGTTGTAAAATTGGTAGCCTTTTATATAAATAAATAATGCATAATAAATTGTAACTATGTTCTGTGTTAATATACAATAATGTATAACTAGGTACCTATTGATGCATTCTTTGCTTATGTTTTGTTTTTAATTAGAATGGACTGTTATACAGTATAGAGCAAACAAATGATAGTCAGTTAAAACTTTAACTAATTTTGGCTGGGCGTGTTGGGTCATGCCTATAATCCCAGAACTTGGGGAGGCTGAGGTGAGAGGATTGCTTGAACCCGCCGGGCAACTTGGTGAGACCTCATCTCTACAATAAATCAAAACATTAGCCGAACATGGTGACGTGTGCCTGTTGTTCTAGCAAGTTGGAAGGCTGAGGCAGAAGGATCACCTGAGTCTAGCAGATCAAGACTGTGATGGTTGGGAGCATGCCACTGCCCTTCAGCCTGGATGACAGAGTGAGATTCCAAAAAAAAAAAAAAAAGCTGGGTTTGGTGGCTCAGCCTGTAATCCCAGGCCTTTGGGAGGCTGAGGTGAGTGGATTGCCTGAGCCCGAGGGTTCGAGACCCGCCTGGGCAGCGAGACCTCATCTCTACAATAAATCAAAAAAATCAGCCGGGCGTCGTAACGCATGCCTGTAATTCCGGCTACTCGGAAGGCTGAGGCGGAAGGATCGCCGGAGCCCAGCAGGTCGAGGCTGCGGTGGTCGGGAGCGGCCACTGCACTCCAGTCTGGGTGACAGAGTGAGACTCCAACTCAAAAAAAAAACAACAAAAAACCCCCACTTTATCTAAGTTCATATCTTGTACTCTCGTCCGATTAGGATTCAGAGAAATATTTTTTTAAAATGAAAAATACCGGCCGGGTTTGGTGGCTCAGTCTGTAATCCCAGCACTTTGGGAGGCCAAGGCAAGTGGATGTCTGAACCCGCAGGTTCAAGACCTGCCCAGGCAACTTGACAAGACCTCGTCTCTACAATAAATCAAAAAGTAGCTGGGCGTGGTAGCGCGCGCCTGTAGTTCCAGCTACTCGGAAGGCTGAGGCAGAAGGATCGCCGGAGCCCAGCAGGTCGAGGCTGCAGTGACCGGGAGAGGCCACTGCACTCCAGTATGGGCGACAGAGTGAGACTCCAACTCCAACTCCAAAAAAAAAAAAAAAAATGAAAAATAACTTTATCCAGTATCTTATAAGGAACTATTGACATAAAACCATTTGGCATTTGCTGATAGATATTCGGGTATCAAGATAGGTGAGAGAAATACAAGACAATACAAGACATTTTAGAATTAAAGGAAGCAGAAATTTTCAGTTTTTAAGGCAATATTCAGGAATTTTCAGTTTTTAAGGCCTTATTCTAGAGGCTGAACAGCATTATAATTTTTTATAATTTGTGATTCTTTATAATATATTACTTAAATTATAATATAAAAATATAGTGGACATAATAACTTTAGGAAATTAAATTTCTTGAGTATTTTTCAAAATGGGCTTAATAGTTGTTGGCTAATTTATGGTTTGGTGGGATTAAGGAAAAGAAGATATAAAATTAAGCTACTAGGTTAATTTTATCCTGTAGACTAGAATCTGCGGCAATTTCATTCTATCACAGAAAAATTTTCTTTCATTCCTTCTTCGCCCTCTCCTCCTTTTTTTTTTTTTTTTTTTTAGCTCTTCTGTCTCTTCCTCTTTCTCTCCCTTCTTTTTTTTTTTTCTTTACTTCCCTCCTTAGTGAAATTAACACAAAGGGAAAAATGGATTGGGTAAGAGAGATGAGAAATGCTCTAAAAACCACAAAGACTTTCAGTTGCAAAATGACAATCTTATAGACAGGGAAAGATTTGTTGATTTCTTTACCCATGTATTATGGAGTCTTTTCTCCCCATTAATACTATTTGTGGGATGACAATGGTCTATCTTAGACATCCTTAGTGTAACTTTGTCACTTTCACTGTAAGGCTTTTTATCCAATTTCACACATGATAACTTCTAGTTTGTAAACCATTGGTTGTCAATTAAAAGAAATCATCCAGAACTAACTCTTTGGCTAGTGTAATTAATCTTTATATAGTCTAATCCCTATTTGATGAGGTTATCTGCATCAAAGAATGGATTCTGCATCAAAGAATTGATATTTACTCTAAATCATACCCATTGATGTTCTGATAATCAATTTTTGCCATCATTAAAGTCATCTAGAAGAAAAGGGGAAAATGATGTATCTCACATACAGGCTACCATTCATCATGTTGCAAATCATAATTTCACTAAATGAGAAATCTGAATTTTTTCACCTTCCTATGCAAGATCAACTCTGGATACAAAATAACAAGAACAATTCAGAGGAGTAAATCAATAATGACAAAAGTATTAAAGATGAGTCTTTTTTATTAGTTTATAGTCTATAACATATATTACAACTCTTTATTCACTTACACCAAAATAGTGTATAACAAATGATTATACCTGTGTTGAAGTAGAAGATATATATTACCTCCTGGCTGTATTTATTTATTTATTTTGAGTTGGAGCTTCGCTTTGTTGCCCAGGCTGGAGGGCAGTGGTATGCTCACGACCACTGCAGCCTCGACCTGCTAGGCTCAGGCAATCCTTCTGCCTCAGTCTTCCAAGTAGCTGGAACTACAGACATCTGCCACCATGTCTGGCTAATTTTTCTTGATTTGTTATAGAGATGAGGTCTCACCAAGTTGCCCAGTCTGGTCTCAAACCTGTGGGCTCAGGCAATCCTCTCACCTCGGACGCCCAAAGTGTTGGGATTATAGGTGTGAGCCACCATGTCTAGCCTACATCTTGGCTTTAAAATGTTTTTGAATTCTGTAGCTGCTTCTCAAGATTGGATATGTCATTAAATTTAAACCAATGGTTCTCAACTGGGAGTGATTCCCCCATTCTGGGGGACTTTAGTTAATGTCTGAAGATATTTTTGTTTGTCATGACTTAGGATGTGCTACTGGCATCTAGTAGGAATAAGTCAGGAAGGATGCTAAACTTAGGTTCCACAGAACGGCTCCCCACAACAATTATCTTGCCTGAAACATTAGTTGTGCTGAGGTTGAGAAATCCCAATTTGAACAAATATGCAAGACATTTTCTGTGTCTTGATATTGTGCTTAGGAACATTTGGGGTTGCAAAATAAGCCAGGTAATCAGTACTCTCAAGAAGCTTGAATTCTGAAAGGCAAGTCCAGATGATGATGATGTTATATCACAAAAAGACCCCCAAAAAGAAGAAGCAGTATGTAAGTGCTCCATTACTTAGTCACATTTGCTTGGGGAATAAGTGGAAGGGTTACAAAGATGACAGCACTTATGTATCTTTTCACTTTTTTAGAGTAGGTAGTTCACATACACAAGTGGCACTGAAGAATGCTCAACTGAAAAATGTTTCCCTTTTTCTCTTGTCATCCTGGTCACCACTTTCTTTCCCTATAGGAAATATTATTTCTACTTGCTTGTAGATTCTATTAGAGGCAACCAATTCCTTTAAAATATATTTACTGCCGGGCCTGGTGGCTCAGCCTGTAATCCTGCGCCTTTGGGAGGCTGAGGTGAGTGAATTGCCTGAGCCCGCGGGTTCGAGACCCGCCTGGGCAGCGAGACCTCATCTCTACAGTAAATCAAAAAATCAGCCGGGCGTGGTAGCACATGCCTGTAATTCCGGCTACTCGGAAGGCTGAGGTGGAAGGATCGCTGGAGCCCAGCAGGTCGAGGCTGCGGTGGCGGGGAGCGGCCACTGCACTGCAGTCTGGGTGACAGAGTAAGACTCCAACTCAAAAAAATAAATAAATAAAATAAACAAAATATATTTACTATATATCATATTGCATGAATACATTGTGAGTAATTTAATCAGAGTACTTTGGTAAACATTTAGATGATTTCAAGTTTTTGCTATTCCTTTTTTTTGAGTTGGAGTCTTACTCAGTTGCCCAAGCTGGAGTGCAGTGGCATGCTCATGGCCACCGCAGACTCAACATGGTGGGCTCAGGTGATCCTTCCACCTCAGCCTTCCAAGTAGCTGGAACTACAGGCATGTGTCACCAGGCCTGGCTAATTTTTTTTTTTTTTATCGTAGAGATGAGGTCTCACCAAGTAGCCCAGGTTGGTCTCAAACCCGTGGGCTCAAGCAATCCTCTCACCTCGGCCTACCAAAGTGCTGTGATTATAGGTGTGAGTCACTGTGCTGGCCAGTTTTGCTATTTCTAACAATGTTAAGATGAATGAAGGCAGACCTGGCTTTACTGCATGTTGCAGATACTGTGTTTTTTCAAACTGAAGGCTTGTGGCAACCCTGCATCAACCAAATCTAGAAGCATCTACTTGCTTTGTGTCACTGGGCCACATGTTGGTAATTGTCACAGTATTTCACATTGTATTATTATTATTATATTTATTATGGTGATCAGTGATCACCATAATAGTGACCATTACTATTGCAATGGCTTTATGGTGCTGTGAACTGCATCTATATAAGACATCAGACTTAACTGATAAATGTTGTATGCTCTGACTGCACCGCTGACCAGTCATTTCCTCGTCTCTCCCTCTTCTCTGGCCTGCCTGTTCTGTGAGACACAATGATAGAAATTAAGCCAGTTAATGACCCTACAGTGGCCTCTAAGTGTTCAAGTGAAAGAGTCACACATCTCTTACTTTCAATCAAAAGCTAGAAATGAGTAAGCATAGTGAGGCAAGAATTTCAAAAGTCAAGACAGGCTGAAGGCTAGGCCTGTTGCATCAGTTAGCCAAGGTATGAATGCAATGAAAAAGGTCTTGAAAGAAATTAAAAGTGCTTCTCCTGTGAACACTTGAATGACAGGACAGCAAGTCAGCTTTATTATTGATGTGAACAAAGCTTGAGTGGTCTGGATAGCAGGCCAAACCAGTCACAACATTTCCTCAGATATTTCATAATCCAGAGCAAGGCCCTGACCCTTCAAATTTGTGAAGGCTGAGAGAGGTGAAGAAACTGTAAAAGAAAAATTTAAAGCTAGTAGAGGTTGGTACATGGCATTAAAAAAAACAACAACCTGTTTTCATAACATAAAAGTGCAGGGTCAAGCAAGTGCTGATGTCGAGGCTGCATTATGTTATCCAGAAGATCTAGCTAAGATCATTGATAAAGGTGGCTACGCTGACCACCACATTTTTGATGTAGATGATACAGCTTTCTATTACAGAACATGCCATCTAGGACTTACACAGCTAGACAGAAGTCAATGTCTGTTTCAAAACTTCTAAGGACAAGCTGACTCTCTTGTTAAGGGCTGATGAAGCTGCTGACTTGAAGTTGAAGCCAATGTTTCTTTATCACCCTGAAAATGCCGAAGTTCTTAAGAAGTATGCTAAATTTACTCTGCCTGTGCTCTAAAAATGGAACAACAAAGTCATCTGTTTACTATATGGTTTACTGAATATGCTAAGTCCATTACTGAGTTCTACAGATCAGAATAAAAGAACAGATTCTTTTCAAAATATTACTGTTTACTGGAATACACCCAGTCATCCAAGAGCTCTGCTGAAGATGTACAAGGAAATTAATGTTTCTTGCCTACTAACATGATATTCACCTTGAAATCTATAGATCAAGGAGTCATTCTGCCTTTCTTTCTTTCTTTTCTTTTCTTTTTTTTTTTGAGTCAGAGTCTGTTACCCAGACTCATGGCCACCACAGCCTCAAATTGCTGGGCAGGTGTTCCTTTCAGCTTAGCCTTCCAAGTAGCTGGAGCCACAGGCATGCACCACCACACCCAGCTAATTGTTTGATTTACTGTTAGAGATGAGGTCTCGCCATGTAACTCAGGATGGTCTCAAACCCGTGAGTTCAGGCAGTCCTCTGTCTTCACCTCCCAAAGTGCTGGGATTATAGGCATGAGCCACTGCACCCAGCCCATTTTGACTTTCAAGTCTTCTTCTTCTTATTATTATTATTATCATTATTTGAGTTGGAATCTCACTCTGTTGCCCAGGCTGAGGGCAGTGGCACACTTCTGGCCACCACAGCCTCGACCTGCTGGGCTTAGGTGATCCTTCCACCTCAGCCTTTCAAATAGCTGGAATTACAGGCATGCGCCACCATGTCCTGCTATTTTTTTTTATTTATTGTAGAGATGAGGTCTCTCCAAGTTGTCCAGGCTGGTCTTGAACCTGTGGGCTCAGGCAATCCTCTCACCTTGACCTCCCAAAGTGCTGGGATTATAGGCATGAACCACTGTGCCCGGCCTGTCTTATTATTTAAGAAATACATTATGTAAGGAAATAGCTCCCCTGAAGGATGTGAGCAAAATTTGAAAGTCTTCTGGAAAGGATTCACCATTCTCAATGCCATTATAAACATTCGTGATTCATGGGAGGTGGTCAAACTATCAATATCAACAAGAGTTTCAGAGTTGATTCTAACCTTCATAGCTGCCTTTGAGAGATTCAAGATTTCAAAGTCACTGAAGATATGGTGGAAATAGCACTATAAAATTAGAAGTGAAGTCTGAAGATGTAATTGAATTGCTACAATTTCATGATAAAAACTTAAACAGATGAGGAATTCCTACTCAAGGATAAGCCAAAAAAAGTGATTTTTTGTGACAGAATGTACTCCTGGTGAAGTTACTGAGGCAATCATTGAAACGACAACAAAGGATTTAGAATGTATAGTTGATAAAGCAATGACAGGGTTTGGGAAGATTGACTCAAATTGTAAAAGTCTATCGTGGGTAAAATGTTATCAAATAGCACAGCATACTTGAGAGAAATCGTTTGCAAAGAAAGAGGCAATCAGTGCAGCAAACATCATTGTTTTATCTTAATAAGTTGCCACAGCTACCCCAACCTTCAACAACCACCGCCCTGATCTGTCAACAGCTGTCAACATCAAGGCAGATCCTCCACCAGCAAAAAGATTATGACCCTCTAAAGGCTCAAGTGATTGTTAGCATTTTTTTTTAAGCAATAAACTATTTTAAAATTAAGATACATACTTTATTTTCCTTTTAGGCATAATGCTATTATGCACTTAATAGACTTCAGTATAGTATAAACATAACTTTTATATATCTGTTGGGAAACAAAAAGATTATGTGTACCCATTATATTGCAATATTCACTTTATTTTGTTTTTCTGGACCCAGACTCTCAATATATTTTTTAATACATCTGCGTGTATATCCAAAGAATAAAATAGAAGCAGAATTTCAGTTTCAGGATATATGTGCAATTTAAAAAATTTGCTCATTGTTGACTTATAATTATACACGTTTAAAATGTATGGTATGAGGCTGGGCATGGTGGCTCATGCCTATAATCCCAGCACTTTGGGAGGCTGAGGTAAGAGGATTGCCTGAGTCCACAGGTTCAAAATCAGCCTGGGCAAATTGGTGAGATCTCATCTCCACAATAAATAAAAAAATTAGCCGGGCATGGTGGTACATGCCTGTAGTTCCAGCTACTTGGAAGGCTGAGGCAGAAGGATCACCTAGGTTCAGCAGATCAAGGCTGCAGTGGTCGTGAGCATTCCACTGCACTCTAGCCTGGGCAACAGAGTGAGACACTGACTAAAAAAAAAAAAAAGGCTTGGTATGATGTTCCAATATAAGTATAATGTATAAATGATGATAGTATGTCTATCACTTCAGATCTTTATCAGTTTTTATAGTGATACTTGTAGGACACTCTTTTATAGCTATGTAGAAATATATGCTACATTGTTATCAGCCATAATCACTCTACTATTTAACAGAACACCAGAGTATTTTTTTCTATCTTACTATAATTTTGTACTCATGATCAACTTCTCTTCTTCCTTCCCTGGCTCCTCCCCTCCCTAGATCTTTGTAACCATTTGACTCCCTACTTTTTTTTTTTTTTTGAGACAGTCTTACTCTGTTGCCCAGGCTGGAATACAGTGGCATGACTCATGGCCACCACAGCCCTTGACCTGCTGGGCTCAGATGATTCTTCTGCCTCAGTCTTCCAAGTAGCTGGAAACACAGACTGGCTAACTTTTCAATTTTTAAAAAATTTTAAAAAATGTATTGTAGAGACAAGGTCTCACCATGTTGCCTAGGTTGGAATCGAACTCCTGAGTTCAGGCAATCCCTTCACCTCCACTTCCCGATGTGCTGGAATTACAGGCGTGAGACACCACGCCCAGCTTAGACTCTCTACTTCTGTGAGATCAATTTTTTGGATTCCACAGTTGAATGAAATCAGGTGGTATTTGTCTTTCTGTGCTTGGCTAATTTCATTTAAACTTGTGTCCTCCAAGTTTATCCATGTCACAAATGACAGAATTTTAGTCTTTTTTGTACCTGAATAGTATTCCATTGTGGTATAGATGGCACATTTTCTTTACCCATACATCTGTGGATGGATGCATGTTGATTTCATTTCTTAGCTATTATGAATGGTGCTGTAATAAACATGGGAGTACAGGTTTGCCTTTGATACATTGATTTCAATCGCTTTGTATACATACTCAGTAGTAGAATTGCTGGATCATGTGAAAGTTCAATTTTCAATTGTTTGAGGAACTTTCTTACTGTTTTCCAAAATGTCTGTACTGATTTACATTTTTACCAATGATGTGTAAGAATTTCTCTTTCTCCACATCCTTGCCAGAATTTATTATTTTTGTGTTTTTTTAATTAACTTTTCTAACAGAGATATCTCAGTGTGATCTTGAAGTGCATTTCCATGATGATTAGTGATGTAGAAAGTTTTTAAAAATATATTTGTGGGCAATTTGCATGTCTTGCTTTGATAAATGTCTATTCAGGTCTTTTGCCCATTTTCCAGTTGGATTATTTGCTTTGCTTTATGAGTTATTTGAATTCCTTCTGTATTCTGGATGGCAACTCCTTGTCAGATGCATAGTTTGCAAATATTTTCTAAGCCGGGCCCAGTCGCTCAAGCCTATAATACCAGCACTTTGAGAGACTGAGGTGAGAGGATTGCCTTAGCCCACAGGTTCAAGACCAGTGTGGGCAACTTGGTGAGACCTCATCTCTACAATAAATAAAAAATTAAAATTAGTTGGGTGTGGTGGTGCATGCCTGTAGTTCCAGTTATTTGGAAGGCTGAGGCGGAAGGATCACCTCTGTCCAGCAAGTCAAGGCTGTGGTGGCTATGAGCGTGCCACTACACTCCAGTCTGGGTGACAGAATGAGACTCCAACTCAAAAAAAAAAAATTTCTGCCACTCCATAGGTTGTTTTTCCACTCTGCTATTTCCTTTGCTGTACAGAAGGTTTTTAGTTTGATGTAATCCCATTTGTCTGTTTTTACTTTTGATGCCCGTACTTTTGAGATCCTGTCAAAAAAAAAAAAGTACCTTTCATCTGGAAAATGGAAATAATAGAAATTTAATTTAATTTAATTTAAAAATAAATTTAAATTTATTTGCTCCCATCAAAGTCACGAGGTGTTTTGCCAGTGTTTTCTTCTAGTAGTTTCATAGTTTCAGGTCTTGCATTTAAATATTTGATGCATTTCGAGTTGATTTTTGTATAAGGTGAGAGATAAGGGTCTAGTCTCATTTTGTATGTGGATATCCAGTTTTTCTAGCACTATTTATCAAAGGGACTGTCTTCCCCAATATGTGTTCTTGACACTTTTATCAAAAGCAGTTAGATAGAAACATATGTATTTTCTCTGGGTACTCTATTTTGTTCCACTGATCTCTATATCTGTTTTTATGCCACTGCCATGCCATTTTGGTTAGTATAGCTTTGTAATATATTTTGAAATCAGGTAGTGTAATGTCTCCACCTTTGTTCTTTTTTCTCATGACTGGGGATATTTAGAGTCTTTTGCGGTGCTATATAAATTTTAGAATTTTCTTCTTTTTCTTTGAAAGAATGTCATTGATATTTTGATAAAGATTGCATTGAATCTATAGATCTCTTTGGGCAGTGTGGACATTTTCTCAATATTAATTCTTTCAATTCATAAATAGAAGATATATTTTCATTTATTTGTGTCTTGTTCAATTTCTGGTGTTTTTATTTTTATCTTTATTTTTTTGAGTTGAAGTATCACTGGAGTGCACGCTTATGGCCACCACAGCTTGTTGGAAGGCTGAGGCAGAAGGATCACCTGAGCCCAGCGGGTTGAGGCTGTGGTGGCCGTGAGCATGCCACTGCACTCCAGTGATACTCCAACTCAAAAAAATAAAAATAAAAATAAAAACACCAGATTGTAAATGGGATTGCCTATGGGACAGGACTGAACTGGATTTCCTGTTGAGATTCCCAGATTAGCTGGAAGATTGACTGACCACCTTCAATTTTCTTCTGCCACCTCAAAATCGTTGATTTAGGAAAATCGTCTGTGAGTGGTATTTTGCTGGTGTGGGAGAGGAAATGGTACTGTCTAAAATGAGCATTCCTCTTATCTGTAACAGCTTCTCTTGATTCTGTAGGCACAGGGGATTTCTCTAAATATCACCTAAGTTCGGTGAATTCAGGTTGATATTCTTGTCTTTGAATAGTTTCTCATTCTACTTATGTAAAGAAAATGATGCTAGGGGATCTTCTATTCTATCATTTTGTTGATGTCTCCTGTCTGCAATTTTCATTTTGAAAATGATTTTCCAAATTTTCCTCTATGGTAGTCTTCCTGCAAGATAATCCTCCATGTTCTTTTTCTACTGAAACGTTTGTTCCTGCATAGTCCACTTCCACACCAAATAGTGCAGATCTATGTAACTGCCCTTTTGAGAAAATAATGGTGTATGACTACAGAGGCTAAACCATAAAAGACATCACAGCTTCCACCTTGCTTTCTTTGGGATCTCTGGTTCTAGAGAAATCCAGCTGCCATATTGTAAGAATTCTCAAGCAGCCCTGGAAAAGGCCTGCATGAAGTGGAGCTGACCCACCAATAGCCAGTACCAACTTACTGACCAGGTGCATGAGCCACTGTTCAAAGCAGACGATTAGGTTTTAGTCACGCCTCTAAATAATGCATTTTCAGCTACCATCCTGGCTGCTTCATAAGGGCCCCTGATCTAGAGCTACTCAACTTAAGTTGCTTTCAAATTCTGATCCATAGAAACTGTTAAATAAACAATTATTGTTTTTGGCTTCTAAGTTTTGGGGTATTTTGTTATGTAGCGATAGATTATTAGTACATTCTCCATAAATTGTTCCAACTGATACTTTCAATAACAGTGTATAATAGTGGCTTATACCCTATACCTAGCCTCTCTAATGCAGTATGGTGTTATTATTTTTGTGTATGCCAATGAAATAGATAAATAACAACATGACATTGTCAGGGGAATTGCCTGCTCTTCTTAGTGCAATTGAGCATATTTTTATATTCTTAAAACTATTTAATTTAATGCAAACTATCTGCTCATATATATTACTAATGTTTTAATTATTTTCTTATTTGTTTTAAGGAAATCATGATATATTGAAAAAACTAGCATTTTGTGTCTGATATGAATTTCAAATGTTTTCTTCTCCTTTGGTTTTGTTTATGTGTTGTGATTTTTTTATTTTTAATAAAGCCATTGTAAAACAATTTTTGTAGTCAGACTTTTTTTTAAAACAGTTTCTGGGATTTATGCCATATTTTAAAAACTTACATCTTTTTTTTTTTTTTTTTTAGTTGAAGTCTCATTCTGTTGCCCAGACTGGAAGGCAGTGGCATACTCCCAGCCACCACAGCCTTGACCTGCTGGGCTCAGGTGATCCTTCCGCCTCAGTCTTTCAATTAGCGGGAACTACAGGCATGTACCATCGCACCCGGCTAATATTTTTGGTTTATTGTGGAGATAAAGTCTCTTCAAGTTGTCCAGGCAAGTCTCAAATCTGTGGGTTCAGCCAATCTTCTCACCTCGGCCTCCCAAAGTGCTGGGATTATAGGTGTGAGACACCGCGCCTGCCCTAAAAACGTACTCACAGTCAGGTGTGTTGGCTCACGCTTATAATCCCAGCACTTTGGGAAGCCAAGGTAAGAGGACTGCCTGAACTCACGGATTCAAGACCAGCCTAGACAACTTGGCGAGACTTCATCTCTACAATAAATCAAAAAATTAGCCAGGCGCAGAGGCACATGCCTGTAGTTCCAGCTACTTGGAAGGTTGACGTGGAAGGGTCACCTGAGCCCAGCAGGTCATGGTGGTAATGGCCATGAGCATGCCATTGCACTCCAGCCTGGGTCACAGTGTGAGACTCCAACTCAAACAAACAAACAAACAAACAAACAAAACTCACTCACTTCTTAGATGACATAAAAAATTCTACTACAGGTCTTCCAGTACTTTTACTTTCTTTGTTACACTTAAATATTGAATTCATCTGACACTTGTTTTGCTTTAAGGCTTAAGGTAAGGATTCTGCTTAATTTTATCTTGTTTCAGATACTTATTCAGCTGTTAAAATACCAATAATTAACATTTTCTCTAATTGAAAGTGCTTCTTTTATACTAAATTGCATCTGTATTTGGTCAATTTCTAGCCCTTCTAATATATTCAATTGATTAAAATCTCTATGTTATACTAGCATCTCATTTCATTATTTTTATGATATATTAATTTTAAAAATTATTCTGACTCTACAAACTCACTCATTCAATATTTACTAAGTGCTTCATGTATGCCAGATGTTATTCTAACTGTTTAGTTTGCTAATATTTTATTTAGAGCTTTTGAATCAATATTTATGTATAAAATTGTTGTGTGGTTTTCTTCTGCTTTTGGGAGAGATTTTTAACAATGTTATACTCACTCATTAAAGAGATTTGAACTTTTGTTGTTTTTCTATACTCAAAATTTTTTTTGAGTTGTAGTCTCACTGTGTCGCCCAGGCTGGAGGGCAGTGGCATGCTCATGGCCACCACAGCCTTGACCTGCTGGGCTCAGGCGATCCTTCCACCTCAGTCTTCCAAGTAGCTGGAACCACAGGCATCTGCCACCATGCCCAGCTAATTTTCTGATTTATTGTAGAGACGAGATTTCGCCAAGTTGCCCAGTCTGGTCTCAAACTGCTAGGCTTAGGCAATTCCCTTGCCTCGGTCTCTCAAAATTCTGGGATTACAGGCTTGAGCCACTGCACTCGGCCCTCAAGAATATTTTTACATTGTGTTTGATTTACCTGTTTCTTGAAATTTTTTTTCTTTTTACAATTCACTTTACAAACAATCTAAATATGAATATAGTTCTTTATTGGGGGTGAGGAGAATCATTCTTCGACATCTTTATTACTTCTTTGGCAATTGATGTATTAGATTTTCTATATCTTCTGGTGTTCACTTTTGGTAGTCTATATGTTTCTAGATAACCATCCATTTTATCCAAGTTCTCAACTCTATTCGATTGAATTGAATTTAACAAGATAATTTCATATATTATTGGATTTTCTTTTATTTTCTTCTATATGTGTGTTACCTGCTTTGAGTTAATGCTTTTGTTTGTTTTCTCACCTTCTTGGTTTACTGTCAATCTTAGAGGTAAAAATCTTAACATATTACAGTTAAGTGTATTTTTGTAGGTTTCTCCCAATTTTTTTTCATTTTTTGTTTTTGTTAGTCTTTTGGGGGGAGGTGGTTGGAGTCTCACTCTGTCGCCCAGGCTGGAATGCAGTGGCATGCTCATGGACACAACAACCTCGACCTGCTGGGTTCAGGTGATACTTCTGCCTCAGCCTTCCAAGTAGCTAGAACTACAGGCACGCACCACCACGCCCACCTATTTTTTTTTTTTTAATTGTAGAGCCGAGGTGTCACCAAGTTGCCCAGGCAGGCCTCAAATCCCTGAATTTAAGCAATCCTCTCTCCTCCGGCTCCCAAAGTGCTGATATTACAGGTGTGAGCCACTGTGCCTGACTAACGTTCCCTTTCTAAAATGACTTATCCATGCTTTTCCATTCATTCTTGCCTTCCCAATTTATTTAGACTGTGAGGAAAATTCTCACAGTCTGTCCACTTACCCTTCTCCTTTATTGCAAACAATTATGTTTAGGTTTTGCGCTTCAAAATGAGACATTAACAGAAAAACTCACGCTACCAGCAATGTCAGGGACATACAGCTGGGGGCATTCTTTCTCCACGGTTTCCTATGTGTGTTCAACCTGTGCTACTTTTGTTGACAATAGAGTTTACATCTCTTTTATCTTCTAGAATTTTTTGGGGGGAAGGGGTGGGCTGTGATTTCTGGAAGAAGAATGGGCAAGTACTATATTTGTTTGAACTTTTGACAACTGCAATTTCTATAGCATACCATGAAATCTTGGCCTTGAAAATTGGACAGGATTTTGGATAGTAAAAGAAATGCATTAAGGGGTAAGGGTACAGTGTAACCGTCTGAGCCCAGCAGGTTGAGGTTGGCACTGTAAAAGCAGGCAAGACAGTATATGCCTATATTTAGCAACCTATGGCTGAGTATTGAAAATGAGTCTGGCATTGTGCTAGACAAGGGGAGAAGAGGGATTCTGTTCTCAAATTTCTGTTCTCAAGGAGGTGACTGTGGGGGGAACAGCAATTAGTGTTCCAAGCACAGAGTGTTTATGGAGATCCAGTTAGACTGAGGTCAAGTTCTGGCTAAATTTCAACGTTACTCATTAACAAACACGTAATTCAGTAAACAAAGCAGGCATGCTGGGGTGAGGGCAGTCAGGCGGTCATTATAGGTTTTGGAGTAAGTACTTTGGGATAAACTTCCTAAAAGAAGCATAATTGTCCCAATAAACAGACGCTTCTTTTATCTGTTAAAGTGTGAATGCACAACTCATGATTATCTTTGTCCGAAGCATAGAATATCCTTTATTCTTGTGTAATTCAAATTTAATAAGTGATTAACACAAATCTGATATGTTTTAGTAAAGATTATGGCCACTTTCTCCAAGTCAGAACTGAAAGAGGAAAGGGATGTTTCCTCTCTGCTGTTGGGAGAAATTATTTACCTTATGTAAGCAATTATAATGAAACACAGGTGAATATTTCAGGAGTTTTTTTGTTTTTTGTTTTTTTAACTTCACAGGATATCATCACTTTGGGCATATCATCGCTTTGTCAAGAATTATCATATAAGAACAGATTTTTTTTTTCTTTTTTGAGTCGGAGTCTCACTCTGTTGCCCAGGCTAGAGTGCAGTGGTATGTTGCTCATGACCACCACAGCCTCGAACTGCTGAGCTCAGGCAACCCTTCTGCCTCAGCCTTCCAAGTAGCTGGAACTACAGGTAGGCACCACCATGCCCAGCTAATTTTTATTTATTTATTTATTTTAGAAATGAGGCCTTGTCAAGTTACCCAGGTTGGTCTTGAACCCGTGGGCTCAGACGATCCTCCCACCTCGGCCTCCCAAAGTCCTGGGATTGTAGACGTGAGCCATGGCACCTGGCCCAAGAACAGATTATTAAATAACAGTTCATCCACAGAGTTTCTTTTATTTCCTTACAATATATATTTTTCAAAGAAAAAGCAGTAAAATTAGAAACAAAATTCCAGTCTTAATTGCTCTCTTTTTTTGCCATGTGGAATTCAACCCATTCTGTGTGTTTCTTTTTTCTCACTTAATTCCCATAACAGAGTGTAATGGTGGTTGCAGGGGCAGGAAGAGATGGGGAGATTGTTGGCTAAAGAGTAAAACTTCATCGGGAGTGGTGGCTCACACCTATAATCCCAGTGCTTTGGGAGGTTGAGACAGGAGGATTGCTTGCTACCAGGAGTTCGAGGCTCCAGTAAGCAATGAGCATGCCCCTGTACTTCATTGTGGGTGACAGAGCCAGACCCTGCCTCAAAAAAAAAAAAAAAAAGATATGAACTTTCAGTTATAAGATAAATAAGTCCTACAGATCTAATTTTTTAGCATTGTGACTCTATTTAAAATGTATATTGTATATTTAAAATTGGCTAAAAGAGTAGATCTTAAGTAGATTCCAAAAAAAAAAAAAAGGTAACTATGTAAGATGATGATTTACTAATTACTTGATTATGGTAATCATTTTACAATGTATAGATATATCAAATTATCATGTTGTGCTCTTTAAATATATGCAACTTTGTTCATTATTTCTCAGTAAAGGTAACATATACTAATGTTTGTCATATGTAAAAGGAATAGCATCTATAATTATTTTTAATATTAATATATATTAGCCTATGCATTGCCATTTTTGTACAATAAATCTTTGGTTAATATCGTATTTTTTAGAGCTATCCTTGTAATTATTTCATCCAGTGTTGTGGTTTTAGTATATTATTAAAAGAATTCTTGGTTCCATATTATAATTAATATTATCATTAGCCCTATACAGAAAACCTTGGAACAAGAGGCAGAGGGAACAGGGCACAGGAGGGTTTTATTCAGTGTTTCCTGCTGTTCATTTAACAGATTACTTAGCATTCATCAAGTCATGTATATGGAGCATTGTCCCAGTCTCCTCCCCTCATTACACTGTGGTGTCTGAAGTATGTACCATCCCTTGCCAATTATATGCTCTCCAAAGGGCATCCTGAAACTTGTCTCAAGACTTCAGTACATGGCATTAAACTCAGGTTCAATTATTAACTTGGCCCCTCCATAAGCCTGTAATATTATCAAGCCACAATCTGATGTCTATGCACTTCAGCCACTAAATAATTTCTTCCATTTCACAAGCAATAATATTCTTATAAATGTCTGAAATCCACTGTAGATGCTTTGCAGAAAACATATTTGAATAGCCCCAATAATTTAGGCAGGTATTCCAAGGGTACCTCTCTAAGCTGTCAAATACTATTTGGAATCTATCTGAGATCCATCTTCAACATTTTTTATTTATTTTATTTTTTGATTTGGAGTCTCACTCTGTCACCCAGGCTGGGGTGCAGTGGCATGCTCATGGCCACCATAGCCTCAACCTGCTGGGCTCAGGTGATCCTTCTGCCTCAGCCTTTCAAGTAGCTGGAACTACAGGCATGCGCCACCACACCTGGCTAATATTGTTTACCTATTATAGAGTCAAGTTCTTGCCATGTTGCCCAGGCTGGTCTCGAATCCCCAGACTCAGGCAATCCTCTCGCTTTAACCTCCCAAAGTGCTGGAATTACAGGTGTGAGCCACCATGCCCAGCTTTCATTTTTTATTATTTTTAATCAGGTGGAATTTGCATACAAGACACTTCACTACTAAGTGTATGATTTGATGAAGTTGACAATATTCATGATACAAAACTTTTGTGTTACACCAAACTGTTCCCTGTGCCCCTTAGCTGTCCGTTTCATCCATTCACCACAGTGTCATTGAGAGGAGGCAACTGGAGCAATATTCCATACGCATCTTGATGAGAGTTAAGTAATCTGTTAGACAAGCAGACAGGAAACATTGAATAAAACCCTGCTTTGCCCTATCCCCTCTGCTAGCACCAATTGATCTTTTTAATCTCATGATGGACTTCTATTTTCTGGACGTTTAATAGACATTCAACAATTCAGTATATAGTCTTCTTTGTATGATTTCTTTCATTTAGCACAATGGTTTTGAAACTCATTCATGCTTTTGTATTATCAGTAGTTTGTCCTTTTTTACTGCAATGTATTGAGTTGTGTAGATATGCAAAAATTTGTTTGTCTATCCACCAATTGATGGACATTTCAGGTGTTTTCAATTTGTGACCATAACTAATAAAGCTGATATTAACATATGAATGCTCTTTGTATGAATGTAAGTCTTAATTTCTTTTGTGTAACTATCTCATAATGGGATTGGTGGGTCCTATGGTAAGTGTATATTTACATATAAAACTGCCACACGTTTTCTAATGTGGTCATACTACTTTATATTTCTACTGACAGTGTTCAAGAGATCCAGTTGCAATACATCTTTGTCAATATTCTGTATTGTCAGTCTTTTTAGTAGTAGCCATTTTGGTCAGTGTAGAGTGCTATATAATTTTTATAATTTGCATTTCTCTGTTGACTAATGATGTTGAACAACTTTCCCATGCTTGTTTGCTATTTGTGGTTTTTCCTTTGGTGAAATGTGTATTCCAATCTTTCATTCACTTTTTTTTTTTTTTGAGTTGGAGTCTCACTCTGTCACTCAGGCTGGAGTGCAGTGGCACACTCCTGGCCACCACAGCCTCGACCTACTGGGCTCCGGTGATCCTTCCACCTCAGCCTTCCAAGTAGCCGAAACTACAGGTGCGCGCTACCACACCCGGCTAATTTTTGATTTATGGTAGAGACGAAGTCTTGCCAAGTTGCCCAGGCGGGTCTTGAACCCGCGGGCTCAGGCAATCCACTCGCCTTGGCCTCCCAAAGGGCTGTGATTGCAGGCTGAGCTGCTGAGCCTGGCCATTATTCACTTTTAATGGTATTATTTTATTTCTGAATATACACTTGTAAGTATTCTCTATACAGTCTACAAAACAGCCATTTATTGGATGTACATTTAGGTGTTTTCTTGGGGAAGAATACCATGGAGGTGAATTTCCCTTTTCATTGCATCCTATCGGGGGAAGATGATACCAACACACATGATCACTGGTGAGCTTATGCTTGATCATTTGTTTGAAGTTCTCCACTGCCAAGTTTCTCCACTGTTGTTTGTTTTTCCCTTGACACTGTCTGTTATTTGCAAATGAGCTAATAAATTCCATAATCAAGAGAAGAAGAACTGAGCTCTACTTTCTGGGGGGGGTATATTAAAACTTTTGTGTACATATGTTGAAATTACCATACTAATTGAAATTATCATACTAATACATATTTTGAGGGCAGACACTTTGGGACTTGCAAGTATCTTGTTTCTCCTTAAAGTCTTGTCCACTAATTTTAACATTCATCGGTGAATCTTGTCTGCAGCAATTATTGACATTGGATTCTACTGACGATTTTTATTTCCCCCATTTCATCTATATTTAATATTTCAAATTCATCTTTAGGGAAGGTTTATCTGTTATTGCCTATTTATTTAATTTTACATTTTGGAAATTTTTTTTTCCTGATAAAGACCACATAGCAAATATTTTAGGCTCTGAAAATTGGATTTTGGAGGAAAATCAGAAGTACTTATTACTCTATTAACGTGTTCTAAGACCTTATTCCAAATATTTGTGATATTGATATCTATTAGTCTACCATTAATTGTATACATGTGAAAGAGCACTTTAGTATAAGATATATATACATATATATTTAAATTGAGACATATTTGAGCACTATCTTCTGGATACATTTTAATAGACGGAGGATAAAATATAGTTTTGTGCAAATTTGCTGGTATTTGAATATTTGACAACTGGGAAATATTGTTTCTTAGTGGAAAAACAATCTCTTAAAACTTGAGTCAAACTTAGAGGTTGGTTCTTATATTTTACATATGATAAAACTGAAAATTTGAGAACTTAAGTAAATTGTACAAGGTCATGTGTGTAGCTGGGCCCAGATTCTAGACTCTAGTATTAGAGAATTTTTTCTTCCATTTCCCTTTGTTGCCACATTTTTAAAAAAAATGAGTGTGTTAGATGAAAAAAGTAGGAATAAACTATTCTTTAAAAAGTTTTGCAACTAAAATGATTTAAAACTGATCATTAGATATAATATTGGATATAGGGAATTCTTGTCTATTTGGTTTTTATGACTGTTCACTGCTATGAAAAGTGGCATACAATAAAATAAATTCACAGAAATAAAATCACTGCTCAGGCCACCATTTGTTTTGGCAATTGTCAGGAAAGATGAATTAGTCCGTGTAAATTCTCTAGAAGTGGCATGATGTGTAAGATTAATAAACACTGTACCTGACGATTCCCTTGGAGAGTGAGAGAATAACCTCGAAGAAGAATCAGAATTAACAAGAAATGAGACCAATCTTTCACGGCATGATGAAGGTTAGGAAGATAAAGCTATAGGACTCCAAAAGCCATGAAATTACTTCTAAAGGCGATAATCAATTTAGTGAGAAACATTGGAAAACTACAAGTCAAAAAAAACAACAACATCAACAGGAATGGTGAGCCCTGGAGGTCACAACCATGGAAAAAGTGGCAGTTAAATCCTGATGGCCTCTCCTTGCTCCTCAGCTAAAATTGATTCATGCTGAATCCTGAGCCTGAAAAACTGTTTCTAGAGGACAAAACCTTTATATGTATTTAGAATTACCTTTCCTTCACTTGCTTTTTACAGCAAAGAAGGAAAGGCTGAAGAGGGAGAAAAGGGGGAGAAAAGAAAATTCTTCCATTGTCTATTTTCTTCCTCGATTATTTCTTTTTTCGACCCATTGATTGAAATAGTGAAATAGATTAGTTGAGCATTCTTGTGGTTCTCACAATAATGCAATTGTGTAAGTCATCACAAGTAATGATTTTCTTGATCAAGTCTTTTCTAAATAGTATACATTGCTCAAAAATATGTACTATTATATTTTTTGTTCCTGTTAATCTACATTGATTCTCTTCTTACATTCAATTACCAACTGGATATTTTCTATCTATAATTATTTATAAAGCTTGCATTTCATTATCACCTGTGGATATCGAGGTAGAAGATAGTCTCAGTACTCAAGTAAAACACTGATGTCTGGTTGAGTTTTTCACTTCATTTGAGAGCATCATTTTCTGTGTGAGATAAAACAACTCTGGACATTGGCTAAGAAATAGAACGACTCTGGACATTGGCTAGGATAGTGTGGCCAAATTAAAATTATTATTTTCCATATTTTAAAAGGCTTATAAAATGAACACATATTTTCTTTGATAATCACAATAATACTAAACATTTAAAAAAATTTTAGAACATCAAAACAAATTTAGGTAATAAAAATCAAAGTGTGACTATATTCTTGTCTCTTGAATTTTACTTACACTTTAATTTTTATCAAATATTAAATATGAGTTTTTAAAAGATTGACGGATTCTTTTATACGTTTCTCAAGCCCCTACTTCTAAGTCCCACCACCCTCAGATGAATACCTTCAACTCATTTAACTGCTTCTTTTAGTACTTTAAAAGTACTAAGTAACACATATTTCTAAGTAACACATATGTATGGGTATATCTTGATTTTCATTTATAGATTGTATCTGTTGAATTTTTGGAAGATGAGGATAAGATTTTATTTCTTCTCTTTGGTTCCTCTTCTGACACACACACTTCCCCTCTTACTATACACATACTCAAAATTGTTGGTTGAGTCTTTATTTAGTGTTTGCAATATTTATGAGTACCTTTTTTTTTTTTTTTTGAGTTGGAGTCTCACTCTGTCGCCCAGTCTGGAGTCCAATGGCACGCTCATGGCCACTGCAGCCTCGACCTGTTGGGCTCAGGTGATCCTTCTGCTTCAGCCTTCCTAGTAGCTGGAACTACAAGCACACGCCATCATGCCCATCCAATTTTTTTATTTATTGTAGAGATGAGGTCTCACCAAGCTGCCCAGGTTGCTCTCAAGCCTGTGAGTTCAAGCAATCCTCTCACCCCGCCATCCCAAAGTGCTGGGATTATAGGCATGAGCCACCATGCCCGGCTGAGTACCTATATATTATTCACAGCAAAATGCTGGTTTTTCTAGCCACATAAAATATACCTTTGGCTTACCTTCTGGGGAAGAAACTGTGTTGACTTTTTCCCATTGGCAGTTTGGGATTTTCTCAATGGTAACTCAAACACTTCTCCTTTCCTCTAAAGGAAATATATTTCACAGAGAAGTAGAGAGAAAAATAATTACCAAAGACTTTCTAGGGGTGGAGTCTTTCAAGGGGCATGGGTCATAATATACATGACACAACATTTTGAGTTCTCCAAAAGTTTTCCAGAGAAATTTGTTTCCATGTCTCTCTCTTAGTTAACTGACAGCAAAGATCTCTCTACTGTTCCTCCCTTCTAATAACTTACATAATTCTCTGCACAGAGATCTTCTTCTAGTTCCCCTGCCCTGGGCTTCACTTTTATCCTTTCTTAGGTTATCTATTTCAATCCTTTCCAGGCTTCTCTACTTTTGCATCCTCAGAGATAAATTTTGTTATTTGTCACTTTAAAGCTTTAAAACTTACTGTTACCTAGCATAATGTAAGCCATGTCTGCCCATGGCTTGTGTGAGTTTGGAATAGTTTTGTTATCAGTCAGGATATGCTAGCATATCCATGGTAGAGAATAGCCCCAAAATCTCAAGTGCTTCATATAAATAAAATATTTTTTATTCATGATACAGATCCAGTGAAAGCTGGTAGGAGGGTATGTACAAGGTTGATTCATGCTTCCATGATCACAGCAATAGCAAGTTGATTGACACATGTTATTGCCATTCACATTTTATTAGATAAAACAAGTTACATGCAGACACCAAACTTCAAGAGGGGCAGAGAGGTATCACAATTACTCTAATTTGTGCCAGGAAGAACAAATGGAATATTTTTTTAATAGATCTAATAATGGCCTTTACTGTGATAGTGAGTCTAGGGACTCTTTATATTGCAAAAATATAAAAGAGAATATATATATATATTATATATATATATATTTTTAAAAGAGAATATATATATATATATATTATTTTTAAGTTATATATTTATTTAAGTTATATATATTTACATTATATATAGTGTATATATATGTATATATATACATTTTTTTTTTTTTTTTTTAGAAAGCAGGATATATTGAGAGGACAGAAAAGCTCCCACAGTGGGAGAGGACCCAAAGGGGTTACCCAACAGAGAACATATTTTTAAATTATCTGTGAAAATTCTTTTTCTTTCATTATATACATTTTGACAGTCTTTGGAAAATATGAGGGCCCCAATAAGTGTAACCCACTTCTGACTAACTCACCCACTGGATTCCATGTCAGCAAAACACAGGAAGATATAATTTCCCTTATCCTGAAACGTCTTCAGCAAGCATCCTTCTATGAGTTTGCTTTTAAATTTGTTATTACATTAACTTAAAAATATTATAAAATCTCTTTAAAATTTTCAAAATGTGACATCCCAATTTTTGTGAAATAAAAATAAATCTAAGGCACAACCTTAATTATTACATGGATATTTGGCTTATTACTAAACTACATTTGCTTTAATTATTAAAATCTAAAATGATAATTATTTAATGTTGAGAACATTGGAAACACCGAATATGAATTTGCCTCAGAGTAAAGTTCTCGTCAAAGGCTGAATACCAACCAATCTCATATATTAATTAAGAATATTAGGATACTGATCATCTAGGTCTTTACTCTCAGCACAATATATTTCTCATTCCAAATAACTATCATTTCAGGTTCAGTAAGCAAATAGAGACTCCCCATTCATGTCATGCATGGCTCTGACGAGATGACAATGGAAACAAATGTCTCTCATTGCTCAACTAGCTTGGGTCCAGACTGGCAACCTGGAGGTGAAAGGTTGTAGATTCTGTTATCAATCATTTGAGCTACTCACTCCTCGAGCAATAAGGAACTGACTAAGACAAGAGAGGGGAGAATTACTTGATTCAACTTATTAGCACATTACTTCATTCTGTTAGCAAAGTACCATATTGTACAAAATATGGACAACTTAAAAAGCAACTTCTTTCTATTGTGACATACAGAACTATATGAAGAAATTGTGCCAAAGGTAACATTCTGAAAATTGTCATGAATTGTTAGTGAGAAAACTCATTTGCAGTTCCTAGGTATTTCTGCTTGTCTGTGACTGTCAAACAATGGCAGTATGATGGATTGAGTCACCCTGAGCAGATCTCCTGTGAACACAGTCTCTGGCCTCTGTCGAATAACATTACAGACCTCACTTTAAAACTCACTGTTAACATACTTGGAGAATAAGTTATTTTACTTGTTGGTCTCATTTTTTATTTTTCTTTGCATTAAATACATAATAAAGGGCAAAGAATGAGTGCTAAGAATAGCTGACAGAGAAGTCAAGAGCTACAGTTTAGGATACTCATTACTTGATGAAGATAATTTATTTAAATCATTTCTCAGAGCAGAACATAACAAGATGAAGACAGAATGCAGCCTCTTAATTAGTTAGCATTACATATTCAATTGAAGTTTGAAATGCACCATTGTGCTTTTCTCTGAGATAACTGGAACTTCTAAAAGCATTGTGATAGAATGCCTTTTCTAGGAGTCCAAATGGTTTCAACTGTAATTTTATGTCAACTTGATCAAGTGCTTACTTTGTGCTTTGTTTGTTTTAGAATATGGAGATAAACAAAACCAATTAAGTTACCTAGCATCATGTAACTCATATTCTAGTCAGATGTTAGACTGTGAATGGATAGGCAAACAAATAATAATAATGACAGTTTTAATAAGTATTATTTGAAAAAACCTAAGGCAAGATAAGTGAATGGGAGTAATCTGTTTTCTATTTTAATAGGTCATTAATAAAAATTAATTAATGTTATCTCCTCCTCCAGAGGAGATAACATAGAGCAGAAATCTGAATTTTAAAAAAACAAGTCATGAGAATATTTAAGAAAAAATAATTTCAGACAGAAAGGACAGCAAATTAAATTACCATAGTAGAGAATTTGCTTTGCATGTTCAAGAAGCATCAAGGAGATTAGTGTGACTGGAGGCAAATTAAAAGAGGAGGAGAGATAGGACAGGAGAGGTAAGAGAGTTAGCCACGAGCCAGATTACTGAACTTCTAAGCTCCAAATGGTCCTAAATTATTTAACCTAATCAATGGGGTGAATGGTGGGGCCATTAATTTAGATAAGGAACACCAGAGGAGATGCAGATTTGAGTAGCAAGATCAATCCTCTATTTTAGACATGAAAAAAATTGTGAGAAAATGTCTATTAGATCCCCAAAATTGTTTTCTATGCTGCATAACAAGTCACCACCAAGTAAGTGACTTAAAACAACACAAATATGGTATCTCAGGGTTTCTGTAGGGCTAGGATGTAGGCAGGACTTGGCTGAGTATTTGCAAGCCTGCAAACAAGGTCTCAGGCAGCTGGGGTCTCACCTGGAGGGCTGATGAAAAAAGGATCTGCTTCCAGGTTCACTTGAGTCATGGGCAGTCTTAAATTCCTTGCAGAGTCGTGATTTATGGAAGCTTGATTTTTTAAAGCCCATGAGGAGAGCAAGACTCTACAGCACAACCCTAACCCTAACCCTAACCCTAACACATCAGCTAGCAAGATGGAGTCTCACATAATGTAACGACTACAGGACTGATGTCCCATCATCTTCCCACATATTCAAGTCCCAGGTTTCGACCTCACTTGGTTGGTGAGGTGAATTACACAAGCTCGTGAAAAACAGGATGTTAGGACCATAGGGAAAATGTAAAAGTCTGTAGACACCCAAGTGGATAAACTGAGCAGGCAGTTGAGTACACATTGCAGAAGAAATATGAGGGCTAAAGATAAAAAATTTAAAGAAATTAAGGTATTGATATTTTTAAAGCCTTGAGTGTGGATAAAAATATAATCGCTATAAACATGGAAATGGTAGATATTTTGTTCTAAAGGACACATACAGATAATATTCCAGTCAGCTAGATTTAAAAAGAAAAGAGAGTTGCAGAAAATAATTCTAGGATCAGTTTAGCTACTTAATAGAGCAGATTTTGCTGCTTTCCCACCTCCACCATTCTTTACTAATTGCGGGCTGTTGTCAGATGCTTAAAGAGATCATCTCACTTTATCCCTGTAAAAAACTGAGGAAGATTATATTGTTGGGTTTTTTTTAAAATTGAAGAGAAAGCAGTTGCTTAATGAAACAGCTGGTGAATGTGGCATGACTCTAAATCTATGGCTTAACCACATTCTTTTTTTTTTCTTTTTTTTTTTTTTTTTTTTA
>NW_007232322.1:0-12829 GCF_000164805.1 Carlito syrichta
CTAGTTAATTCAGCTGTCTAGCAAGCAGGCCAGCTATTTTAGTCAGCTAGGTAAGTCAGCTAGCTAGCCAGCTGGCCAGCTGGTTATCAAGCTTGTTAAGTCAGTTGGCTTGCCAGCTGAGTAACTAATTAAGTCAGTTAGTTAAGTCTGCTGACTAGCAAGCTAGCTAGTTAGGTAGAGAGCTAGTTATGCCAGCTGGGTAGCCAGATGTCTAACTAGTTAAGTCAGCTAGGTGTACCAGCATGCTAGCTGGTTAAGTCAACTAGCTGAGTAAGTTGCCTAGCCAGCTGGTTAGCTAGGTACCAAGCTAGTTAAGTCAGCTGTCTAGCCAGCTGGCCAGCTAGTTAAGTCAGTTAGTTAATTCATCTGGCTTTCCAGCGGGCTAGGTAAGTATCTATCTAGTTAAGTCAGTTGGCTAGCCAGCTGGCTAGCTAGTTAAGTCAGCTAGCTAATCAGCTGGCCAGCCAGCTGGCTAGCTAGTTAAATCAGAAAGATAAGTCAGCTTGCTTGCTAGTTGAGCCAGTTAGTTAAGTCAGCTGGCTAGCTAGCTGCCTATCTGGGTAGCTAACAAATTAAGTCAGCTGAGTAGCCAGCTGGCTAGCTAAAGTTACCTAGTTAACTCTGCTCGCTAGCCATCTGGTTAGCTAGGAAACTAGGTAGTTAATTTAGTGGTCAAGCCAGTGGTATAGGTCAGTAGCTAGCATGTTATGTCAGCTGTCTAGCTATTAGGTGATCTAGTTATATCAACTAGTTAAGTCAGCTGGCTATCCACATGTCTAGCAAGGTAGATAACTAGTTAAGTTAGATGGCTGACCAATTGACTACTTCATTAAGTCAGCTAGTTATGTCAGCTGGCTAAGCTGCTGGCTAGATCAGTAGCTAGGCAATTAAGTCAGCTGGTTCTCCAGGTGGCCAGCTAGTTAAGTCAGTTAGCTTACTCAGCTGGCTAACAAGCTGGGTAGCTAGTTAAGTCAGCATGTAATGTCAGTTTTAAAACCAGCTGACTAGCTAGTTAAAAAGCTAGTTAAGTCAGATAGGCAGCCATCGGGCTCGCTAAATATTTCAGCTAATTAAGTCAGCTGGCTAGCTAGGAAGCTAGCTAGTTAAGTCAGCTAGATATGTCAGTGAGCTAGCTAGTTAAGACAGTTAGTTAAGTCAACTAGCTATATAATAGCTAGTTAGGTAGCTAGCTAGTTAAATCAGTTAGTATTATCAGCTGGCTAGGTATGCAGCTAGATAGTTAACTCAGCTGATTAACTCAGCAGCCTAGCTAGTTAAGTCAGTTAGGTAAGTCAGTTGGCTAGCCAACTGCCTATCAGAAGAGCTAGCTAGATAAGTCTGCTAGTTCTTAAGCTAGTTAAGTCAGTTGGCAAGCCAGCATGATATGGAGGTAGCTAGCTAGTTAAATAAGCTGGATAGCCACCTGGCTAGCTAGTGATGTCAGCTAGTTAAGTCAGCTGACTTGCCAGCTGGCTAATGTGTTAAGTCACCTAGTTGAGTCAGCTGGCTAGCCAGCTGCATAGCTGGTAAAGTCAGCTAGTTGATTCAAGTGGCTAACCATCTGTCAATCTAGGTAGCCAGCTAGTTAAGTCAGCTGGTTAGCCATCTATCTAGCTTGTTACATCAGCTAGGTAAGTCACCTGTCGAGCCCCCTGTCTAGGTAGGTAGCTAGCTCACTAAGTCTGCTGGCTAGCCCGCTGGCTAGCTAGTTGGGTCAGCTAGTTAAGAGAGCTGGCTAGCTGGCTGGCTAGCTTCGTGTCTAGCTAGTTAAGCCAGCTGGCTAACCAGATATCTATCTACTTAAGTCAGCTAGTTAAGTCAGCTGGTTCGCCATCAGGCTAGCTAGGTGGCTGGCATGTTAAGATGACTGGTTAACAGCGTGGTCAGGTATGTGGCCATCTAGTTATGCCAGCTGACTAGCCGGTTGACCAGCAGGGTGGCTGGCTAGTTAAGCTGGCTGGCTATCAGACTGTCCAGCCAGCCAGCCGGCTATTTAATTCAGCTAGCTAGCCAGCTGGACAGTCCTCTAGCTAGCTAGCCAGCTGCCTAGCCAACTAGCCAGTCAGGTAGCTAGCTATTTAAGCCAAGTTGCTAGCCTTCTAGCCAACCAGAAATCTAGCTTGTTAAGTCAGCTGACAAGCCAGTTAGCCAACAAACTAGCTAGTCAGCTAGTTAATTCAGCTACCTAGCCAGATAGCTAGTTAAGTCTGCTAGCAAGTCAGTTAACTATTCAACTAGCTAGTTAAGTCAGCTAGGTAGTCAGGTTACTTGTCAGCTAGCTATTTAATTCAGCCATTTATTCATCAAACTAATCAACTAGACAGTTAAGTCAGCTAGCCAGCTAACTCGCCAGTTAGCTAGCTAGTTTAGTCAGCTAGATAGACAGCTAGATAGCTTGTTTTCTCACTTGTTATGTCATCCACGTAGCCAGCTAGCTAGTCAGCTATCTAGTTAAGTCAGCTAACAAATCAGCTAGTTACTTAACAAGTGGGCTAACAACTCAACAAACTGGTCACCAAACTAGTGGCCAGGTTCTCTTTCCACCAGGTCAGCTCACTAGACTGCTTGCTCACCTGCCAACCAATCAGCAAACTAGTTGGCTCACTCGCCAGGCAAAAGTTCAGTTAACACGTCAGCTTGCTCGCAGGCCAAGAGGACAGCTAACTAGTCGGCTTCCTCACCAGCCAACTAGTTAAGTCAGCTCACCAATGGCTTTCTCGCAGGTTGACTAGTTAAGGCATCTTCCCCATTGGCTCACTCAATGGCCAACTAGCTAATTCAGCTCACCAGTCTGGTCACTCACTGGTCTAGTAGTTAAATATTCTAACCAGTCAGCTCACTCGCCAGCCGACTAAAGTCAGCTGATGAGTCAGCTCACTCCCCAGCTGACTAGTTAAGTCAGCTGACCAATTGGCTCACTCTCTGGCCGACTAGTTAAGTCAGCTCACCTGTTGACTCACACGCAGGTAAAGTTAAGTCAGGTAACCTGTCCGCCAACTAGCCGTCGAGGTAGTAAAGTGAGTTAAACAATCGTCCGACTAGTCAACCATCTTATCAGCTGACAAGTTAGCACACCTAACTTGTTGGCCAACTACTTAGGTCAGCTTACTTGTGGGTCAACTAGTCGGCTGACTAGTTACATCATCAAACAAGCAGTCTGCTAGTTTTGCTAACTAGTGGGCCAACTTGTCAGTCATCTTTTTAACCCAGGTAACTAGTCGGCCGAGTAGGCAACCAAAGTGTTAAACAATCTAAGTAGTCAGCCGACTCGTCAGTCCACAAGTTAATTCACCTAGCAAACTCCATAACCAACTAGTTAAGTTAGCTAATTAGCTCGATTGCCAACTACTTAAAGCAGTTAGCTAACTCATTAACCAACTCGTTAATTCAGCTAGCTATCTCATTAGCCAACTAGTTAAGTCAGCTAGCTAATTCAGTTATCTAACCAGCTAGCTAGCTAAGCAAGCTAGCTAAGTCAGGTAGTTCACTAGTTATCTAAGTATTGAAGTAACCTAATTAAGTCTACTACCTAACTAGTTAGATAATAATTAAAGCAACTAGTTATTCAGCTAGTTAAATAGTTAGCTAACTATTTAATTCAGGTAGTTAAGTCAGCTACCTAACTTGTTAAGTCGGACTTTTATGTGAGCTACCTAAGTAGTAAGTCAGATAGCAAAGTCAGCTAGTTAAGTCAGCTTTCTAATTTAGTCAGATGGTTAAGACAGTTTGCAAGCTAGTTAGCTAATGGGTTAAGTCAGCAGGTTGTGTGAGGTAATTAGCTAATTAACTAGTGGCTTAATTCAGCTGGTTGAGTCAGCTAGCTATGTAGTTAGCAAATGGGTGTGTCAGCTGGTTGAGTAGGCAAGCTAAATAGTTACCTAATGAGTTAAGTCAGCTGGTTGAGTCAGCTACCTAGCTCCTTAGATAACGAGATAAGTCAGATGATTAAGTCAGCTAGCTAGCACGCTAGATAGGAATAAGTTTCCTTGTTAGCTAGCTGGTTAAGTCAGCAAGCTAGCTTGGCCGCTAACTTTTTGAGTCAGCATTTTAGCTAGGTAGCTATCTTGTTAGATAACTATTTAAGTCAGCAGGTTTACTAGGAACCTCGCTAGTTAGCTAACTAGATAAGTCAGCTGGCCAGATAGGCAATTAGCTAGTTAACTCAGCTAGTTAATTCAGCTGGCTAGCTGGGAAGTGAGCTACATAAGACAGCTAGTTATGTCAGCTAGCTAGCTAGTTATGTCAGCTAGTTAAGTCAGGTGGCTACCAATATAGTTAGCTAGGTAGCTACCTATTTAAGCTAGCTAATTAAGCCAGCTGACTAGTTTGGTAGCTAGCTGGTTAAATCAGCTAGTTAAGTCAGCTTGCTAACTAGTTAAGTCAGTGAGTTAAGTGAGCTGGCCAGCCAGCTACCTAGCTGGGTAGCTAGCTAGTTAACTCAGCTGTCTATCCAGTTAACTGGTCAGTTATATAACCTAGTTAAGTCATCTCAATAACCAGCTTGTTTGCTAGGTAGCTAATACTTAAGTCAGCTGGTAAGCCAGCAGGCTATGTAGGTCGCTACCTAGTTAAGTAAGATGGATATCCAGCTGGCTAGCTAGGTATCTTGGCAGATAGGTCAGTCAGCTAACTAGCTGGCTAGCTAGTTAAGTCACCTAGTTATGTCAGCTGGCTAGACATTTGGCTAGTTAGGTAGCTAAATAGATAAGTCAACTGTCTATCCTGGTGGCTATCTAGTTAAGTCACCTAGATAAGTCAGTTGGCTAGCCAGCTGGCTAGCTAGGTTGCTGGCTACTTACATCAGCTGGCTAGACAGCTGGCTACTTAGTTAAATCGACTAGTTAAGTTAGCTTGCTAATCAGCTGTCTAGATATATCCCAACCTGGTTAATTCAGCTGACTATCAAGCAGGTCAGCTGTTTAAGTCAGCTAGTTAAGTCAGCTGACTTGAAGCTGGCTAGCTAGGCAGCGACCTAGTTATGTCAGTTGGCTAGCCAGCACTCTAGCTAATTACATCACCAAGTTAAGTCAGCTGGCTAGCCAGCTAGCAAGGTAGAGAGCTAGTTACGACTGCTGTCTAGCCAACTGCCTAACAAGTTACGTCATCTAGTTGAGTCAGCTGGCTACCCAACTGGCTAGCTGGTTAAGTCAACTAGTTAAGTCAGCTGGCTAGACAGCTGGTAGCTAAGTAGAAAGCTATTTAAGTCAGCTGACTAGTCAGCTGGCTGGTTTTTTATGTCAGGTAATTAATTCAGGTGGCTTCCCAGCTGGTTAGCTAGGTATCTAGTTTGTTTAATCAGTAGGATAGCCAGCTAGTTAGTTGGTTAAGTCAACTAGTTAATTCAGTTGGCCAGCCAGCTGGCTAGCTAGTTAAGTCATTTAGTTAAGTTACCTGGCTAGCCAGTTAGATAGCTGGTTAAATCAGCAAGTTAAGTCAGCTGGCCAGTCAGCTGGCTAGCTAGGTTGCAAGCTAGTTGAGTCAGCTAGTTAAATCAGATGGGTAGCAAGGTAGCTATATAGTTAAGTCAGGTAGTTAAGTCAGCTGGCTAGCTAGTTAAGTCAGTTAGTTAAGACAGCTGACTAGCCAAATGCCTATCATGGTAGCTATCTGGTTATGTCAGCTGGTTAGCCAGCTGGCTAGCTAGTTGTTACCAAGTTAAGTCAGTTGGATAGCCAGCTCGCTAGCTAGTTAAAAAACTAGTTAACTCAGGTGACTAGAAAGCTGGGTAACCAGTTATTTCAGCTACGTAAGTCAGCTGGTTAACAAGCATGCTAGTTAAGCCAGCTTGTTATGTCAGCTAGCTAGCTAGTTAAGTCAGCTAGTACAGTCGGCTAGCTAGCTAGATAGCTAGGTAGGTAGCTAACTATTAATTTCAGGTAGTAAAGTCAGCTCGCTATCAAAGTAGCTAACTAGTTTAGTCAGCTAGTTGTCAGCTGGCTAGCTAGTTACATGAGCTAGTTAAGTCAGCTGGCTAGCCAGCTGCATAGCTGTGTAGCCAAGTAGTTTAGTCAGCTGACTAGACAGTTGGTTAGCTAGTTAAGTCACCTAGTTAAGTCAGCTCGCTAGTCAGCTGGATAGCTAGGTAGCTAGGTAAAGTCAGCTGGAAAGCCAGCGGGATACATAGGTAGTGAACTAAATAAGTCAGCTGGCTAGCCAGCTGGTTATCTACTGATGTCAACTAGTTAAGTCAGCTGACTTTCCAGCTGGCTAATGTGGCAAGTCACATAGTTGAGTCACCTGGCTAGCCAGCTGGTTAGCTGGTTGTCAGCAAGTTTATTAAAGTGGTTAGCCATCTAGGTAGCTAGGTAGCTAGCTAGTTAAGTCAGCAGGCCAGCCTGCTGGCTAGCCTGTTAAGTCAACTAGTTAAGTCAATTGGCTAATCACCTGACTAGGTAGCTAGCTAGCTAATTTAGTCTGCTGGCTAGACAGCTCGGTAGATAGTTAAGTCAGCTAGTTAAGTGAACTGGCTTGCTGGCTGGCTAGCTAGTTGTCTAGCTAATTATGCTGGCTGGCTAGCTGGATGTCTATCTAGTTAAGTCAGCTAGTTAAGATAGCTGGATAGCCAGCTGGCTAGCTAGGTTGCTGGCAAGATAAGCCGACTGGTTAGCAGTATGGCAAGGTAGGTGGCCTAGTTCGTTAATCAACTAGTTATGTCAGCTGGCTTGCCAGTTACTAGCTAGTTAAGTCACCTCCTTATGTCAGTTCGCTAGCCAGCTCGCTAGCTAGTTAAAAAGCTAGTTAATTCAGATGGCTAGAAAGCTGGCTAGCTAGTTATTTCAGCTCGTTAATTCAGCTGGCTAACTGGATAACTAGCTAGTTATGTCAACGAGCTGACTAGTTAAGTCAGTTTGATAAGTCAGCTAGCTAGCTAGAGAGATAGCTGGGTATCTAGCTAGTTAATTAAGCTAGTTAACTCAGCTGGCTAGCTTGTTAAGTCAGCTAGTTAAGTAAGCTGGCTAGCCAGCTGGCTAGCTAGAAATGTCACCTAGCTAAATCATCTGGTTAGCCAGCAGAATACCTAGGTATCTAGATAGTTAAGTCAGCTGGCAAGCATGCAGGATACGTATGTAGCTAACTAATTAAGTCAGCTGGCTAGCCACCTCATTAGCTAGTGATGTAAGCTAGTTAAATCAGTTGACTAGCCAGCTGGGTAACGAGCTTAGTCACCTAGTTGAGTCACCTGGCTAACCAGTTGGCTAGCTCGTTAATTCTGCTAGTTAATTCAAGTGCATATCCATGTGCCTAGCTACATAGCTAGCTAGTTAAGCCAGCTGGCTAGCTGGATGGCTATCTTGTTAAGTCAGCTAGATAGCCGACTGGCTAGCCAGGTGACTGGCAGGATAAGTCGACTGGTTAGTAGGCTGGTCAGGTAGGTGGCCAGCTAGTTAAGCTGGCTGGTTAGCCAGCTGACAAGGAGGGTGGCTGGCTAGTTAAACCAGCAGGCAATCCGACTCTCCAGCCATCTGGCAGCCTCTTTTAGCTGACTGGCTATCCATTTGGCCAGGCCGCTAGCTAGCTAGCCACCTGCCTAGCCAGCTTGGGTCCAGGTAGTTAACTAATTAAGACAGCTTGGTAGCCATCTAGCTAACCAGGTAGCTAGTTAGTTAAGTCAGCTGACTAGTCAACTAGCCAGTCAAATAGCTTGCCAGTTTGTTAAGATAGCTGTCTAGCCAGTTAGCTAATTAAGTCAACTAGCAACTCAGCTAACTATTTAGCTACCAAGTTGTCAGCTAGCTAGTCAGGTTCTAGTCAGTCAGCTAGTTAAGTCAGTTAGCAAGTCAGCTATCTATTCATCTAGTTAATGTCAGCTAGCCAGCTAGCTACCCAGGTAACAATATAACTAAGTCAGCTAGTTAGACAGCTAGATAGCTTGTTTGCTAGCGAGTTATGTCAGCTAGATAGCCAGCTAGCAAGTCAGCTAGCTAGCCAATTCAGCTAGCAAAACAGCTACTTATTTAGTTGACTAGTTGGCTGGCAACTCAGCTAGCTGGTCAGCTAACTAGTGGGATCACTCACTTTCCATCAGATCAGCTAACTAATCGGCTCACTCGCCTGCCAACCAGTCAGCAAATTAGTTGGCTCACTCACCAGCCAACAGGTCAACTAACTTGTTGGCTCGCTTGCAGGCCAACATGGCAGCTAACTAGTCAACTTCCCCACCAGCTGACTAGTTAAGTCAGCTCACCAGTTGGCTCGCTCGCCGGTCGACTAGTTAAGGCAGCTCACCCATCAGCTCAGTGGCAGGCCGACTAGTTTACTCGGTTCACTGGTCACCTCAATTGTTGGTTAACTAGTTAAGTCTTCTGAGCTGTTGGTTCACTCATCTGCTGACTAAATTCAGCTGACCAGTCAGGTCACTCGCCAGCCGATTAGTTACGTCAGCTGACAGGTCAGCTCACTCACTGGCCGACTAGTTAAATCAGCTGAGAATTTGGTTCTTTCACCGGCTGACTACTTAAGTCAGCTGACACTTTGGCTCACTCACCGGCCAAGTTGTTAAGTCAGCTCACCTGTCAGCTCACACACAGGCCGACTTGTTTAGTCATCTAACTTGTCAGCCTATAAGTTGGCCCAATAGTTGAGTTAACTAACCAATTGGCCGGCTAGTCGTTCAACTTGCCAACTGATAAGTTAGCTCAGCTAACTAGTAAGCCTACTAGTTAAGCGATCTAAATAGTTGGTCAACAAGTCAGCCGAATAGTTTGTTCAGCAAACCAGCCTGCCAACTAGTTAACCGAGCTAACTAGTGGGCCAACTCGTCAGTCAAATTTTTGACCCAGCTAACTAGTGGGCCATCTAATCTACCAACTTGTAATGCCAGGTAACAAGTCGGCCATGTAGTTAGCCAACATGTTAAAAGAGCTAGCTAGTCGGCTGACTCATCTGCCAACAAGGTAAGTCACCTAGCTAACTTGTTAACCAACTACTTAAATTACCTAATTTACTAGTTTATCAACTAGTTAAAACAGTTAGCTAACTCGTTAACCAACTCTTTAAATCATTTAGCTCTCTCATTGGCCAACTAGTTAAGTCAGCTAAGTCTGCTAGTTAAACAGCTAGCTAGCTAAGTCAGCTAGCTAAGTCTGCTGCCAAATTAGTTAGCTAATTAGTTAAGTCAGTTAGTTATTCAGCTAGATAAATAGTTAGCTAACTTTGTAATTCAGGTAGTTAAGTCAGCTAGTTAACTAGTTAAGTCAACCAGTTAATTCAGCTAGCTAAGTAGTTAAGTCAGCTATCTAAGTAAGCTAGTTAAGGGAGCTTTCTTACTTAGTCAGCTGGTTCAGAGATCTAGCTTGCTAGATAGCTAATGGGTTGTCAGCAGGTTGTCAGGTAGTTAGCTAGTTAACTGAAGGGTTAAGTCAGCTGGTTGACAGCTAGCTAGCTAGTTAGCAAATGGGATTAGTCAGCTGTTTGAGTAGGCTAGCTAGTTAGTTACCTAATGAGTTCAATCAGCTAGATGAGTCAGATAGCTAGCTAGTTAGCTAATGAGTTAAGTAAGCTGGTGGAGGCAGCTAGCTAGCTTGTTATTTAACGAGTTAAGTCAGATAATACAGAAACTAGCTGGCACGTTAGATAATGAGTAAGCTAACTAGCTAGCTAGCTGGTAAAGTCAGCTGGCTAGCCAACTGGCTAGCTATTTAAGTCACCTAGTTAAGTCAGCTCGCTGGCCAAAAGTTAGATAGGTAGTTAGGTAGTTAAGTCAGCTGGCAAGTCAGCGAGCTATTTAAATAGGTAGGTAGTTAAGTCAGCTGGCTAGCCATCCGTTGTCTAGTTATGTCAGCTAGTTAAGTCAGCCGGCTATTCAGCTGTCTAGCTAGGTAACTAACTAGCTATGTCTGCTGTCTAGCCAGCTGGCTACTTCAGCAAGTCAGCAAGTTAAGTCAGCTGTATAGCATGCTGTCTAGCTAGATAGCTAGGCAATTAAGTCAGCTGGCTAGCCACTTGGCTAGCTGGTTAAGTCAGCTAGTTAAGTCAGCTTTTTATCCAAATTGCTAGCTAAGTAGTTAGCTAGTTATGTCAGCTGTGTAGCCTGCTGGCTATATAGTTGTCACCTTGTTATGTCAGCTGACTAGCCCGCTTGATAGCAAGGTAGCTTGATATTTATTCAGCTGGCTAAATTGCTGGCTAGCTAGATATGGCACCTAGTTCATTCAGCTTGATAGCCAGATTGTGAGCTATGTAGCAAGCTAGTTAATACAACTGGCTAGAAAGCAGGCCAGTTAGTAAAGACAGCTAGGTATGGTAGGTAGTGACCTAGTCAAGTCAGTTCACTAGCCAGCTGGTTAGTTAATTATGTCAGCTAATTAAGTCAGTGGACTATCCAGGTGCCTGGAGAGGTAGAGAGCTAGTTATGTCAGTTGGCTAGTCAGCTGGATTACTAGTTAATTCAACTCCTTTAGTCACCTGACTGGCCAGCTACCTAGCTCTTTACTCAACTAGTTAGTCAGCTGGCTAACCAGTACACTACCTAGTTAAGTCACCTCGTTGAGTCAGTTGGCTATCCAGCTCGCTAGCTCATTATAAAGCTATTAAGCCATTTGGCTAGACAGCTAACCAGCTAGTTAAGTCAACTTGCTAGCCAGCTCCCAGTTGGGTAGCTAACTCGTTAAGTCAGCTGGCTAGCCAGCTGGCTACCTAGTTAGGTCACCTAGTTAAGTCATCTCTCTAGCCAGCTGGATACCTAGGTAGCTAGATAGTTAAATCAGCTGGCAACCATGTGGGATATGTATGTAGTTAACTAGTTAAGTCAGATGGCTAGACACCTGGTTAGCTAGTGATGTCAACTAATTAAATCAGCTGGCTATACAACTGGCTAACCAGTTCAGTCAACTAGTTGAGACAGCAGGCTAGCCAACTGGCTAGCTGTTTAATTCTGCTAGTTAATTCAAGTGGCTATCCATTGGCTAACTAGGTAGCTAGCTAGTTATGTCAGCTTGCTAGCCAGCTGGCTAGCTGTTTAAGTCAGCTAAAATATTCAGCTGGCTAGTCACCTGGCTAGGTAGGTAGCTAGCTAATCAAGTTCGTTGGCTTACCAGCTGGCTAGGTAGCTAAATCAGCGACTTAAATCAGCGTTTTAGCTGGCTGTCTAGCTAGGTGGCTAGCAAGTTAAGCCAGCTGACTAGCCAGATGGCTCACGAGTTAAGTCAGCTAGTTAAGTCAGCTGGTTAGCTGGCTGGCTAGCTAGGTGTCTGGCAAGTTAAGTCAACTGATTAGCAGACTGGTCAGGTAGGTGACCAGGTAGTTAATCGGCTGGCTAGTCAGCTGACCAGCAGGGTGGTTGGCTTGTTAAGCTGGTTGGCTATTCAAATGTCCAGTCAGTCAGCTGGCTATTTAAACTGGCTGACAAGCTGGCTGGCTTGCCGACTAGCTAGCTAGCCAGCTGCCTAGCCGGCTAGCCAGCCAGGTAGCTAACTATTTAAGACAGCTTGCTAAACATCTAGCCCCCCAGGTACCTATCTAATTATGTCAGCTGGCTAGCCAGCTAGCCAGCCAATTAACTCCTCAGCTAGTTAAGTCAGCTAACTAGCCAGCTAGCTAGTTAAGTCAGCTAGCTAATCTCCTAGCTAGTCAGTTAGCTAGTTAAGTAAGCTAGCCATTTAACGAGCCAGTTATCTAGCTAGATAAGTCAGCTGGCTAGACAGCTATTAAGCTTGTTTTCTAGCTAGTTATTTCAGCTAGATAACCAGCTAGCTAGTTAAGTCTGCTAGCAAATCAGCTAGTTACTTAGCTATTTAGTCTGCTGGCAACTCAACTAGCTGGTCAGCTAATTAGTGGGTTCACTCGCTTTCCATCAATTCCAGTAACTATTAGGCTCCCTTGCCTGCCAACCGGTCCGCAAATTTGTCAGCTCACTAGCCAGCAAACAGGTCAAGCAACTTGTCGGCTTGCTCGTAAGTCAACAGGACAGCTAACTAGGTGGCTTGCTCATCAGCTTACTAGTTAAGTCAGTTCACATGTTGGCTTGCTCGCTGGCAGACTAGTGAAGGCAGCCCACCCATCGGCTTACTCATCAGACAATTGTTAAATCAACTTCCTGGTGGGCTCACTCGTAGGCCAACTTGCTAACTCTTCTGACCAATCAGCTCACTCGCCAGCTGACTAAATTTGCTGACCAATCAGCTCACTCACCGGCCAACTAGTTAAGTCAGCTCACCAGTTGGCTTGCTCACAGGCTGACTAGTTAAGTCAGCTAAGAAGTCGACTCAATCACCAGCCCAGTAAAGTCAGATGACTAGTCAACTCACTCGCCAACTGACTTGTTAAGTCAGCTCACCTGTCGGCTCACTCACTGGCCGACCAGTTAAGGCAGCTAACCGGTAGGCTGAGTAGCCAGCCAAATAGTAGAGTCAGCTAACCAATTGGCCGACTAGTTGGCCAAATTGTCAGCTGAAAGTTAGCTCAGCTAACTAGTCAGCCAACTAGTTAGGCCAGCTAACTAGTCAGTGAACTTGTCAGCTGACTACTTAGGTCAGTCAATTTGTCAGTCAAATAGTTAACCGAGCTAACTACTGTGCCAATTCATCAGTCAGCACGTTGACCCACCTAACTAGTCGGCCGACTGGTGGTCCAACTTGTTAAGGAATTTAACAAGTCGGCCATGTAGTCAGCCAACGTGTAATATGAACTAAGTAGTCAGCAGACTCATCCGCTAAAAAGTTGTCACCTAGCTTACTCGTTAGCCAACTAGTCAAGCCAGCTAGATAACGCATTTCCCAAGTTAAAACAGCTAGCTAACTAGTTAAACAACTCGTTAATCAGCTAGCTATCTCGTTATCCAAGTAAAGTCAGCTAGCTAAATCAGTTAGCTAAATAGCTAGCTAGCTAAGTC
>NW_007232322.1:12849-16794 GCF_000164805.1 Carlito syrichta
CTAGCTGGTCAGCTAATTAGTGGGCTCACTCGCTTTCCATCAGTTCCAGTAACTATTAGGTTCCCTCGCCTGCCAACCGGTCTGCAAATTTGTCAGCTCACTAGCCAGCAAACAGGTCAAGTAACTTGTCGGCTTGCTCACAAGTCAACAGGACAGCTAACTAGTTGGCTTGCTCATCAGCCGACTAGTTAAGTCAGCTCACAAGATGGCCCACTTGGCCGATTAGTGAAGGCAGTTCACCCATCGGCTTGCTCATCAGCCGACTAGTTAAGTCAGTTCACAAGTTGGCTTGCTCGCTGGCCTACTAGTGAAGGCAGCTCACTCGTCGGCTCACTCGTCAGACAATTATTAAATCGAATCACTGGTGGGCTCACTCATAGGCCGACTTGATCAATCGGCTCACTCGCCAGCCTTCTAAATTTGCTGACCAATCAGCTCACTCACCGGCCAACTAGTTAAATCAGCTCACCAGTTGGCTCACTCTCAGGCTGACTAGTTAAGTTAGCTAACAAGTCGGGTCAATCACCAGCCCAGTAAAGTCAGATGACCAGTCAGCTCACTCGCCAGCTGACTTGTTAAGTCAGCTCACCTGTCGGCTCACTCACTGGCTGACCAGTTAAGGCAGCTAACCGGTAGGCCGAGTAGCCAGCCAAATATTTAAGTCAGCTAACCAATTGGTCGACTAGTTGGCCAAATTGTCAGCTGAAAGTTAGCTCAGCTAACTAGTCAGCCAACTAGTTAGGCCAACTAACTACTCAGTGAACTTGTCGGCTGACTACTTAGGTCAGTCAATTTGTCAGCCAAATAGTTAACCGAGCTAACTACTGTGCCAATTCATCAGTCAGCACGTTGACCCACCTAACTAGTCGGCCAACTAGTGGTCCAACTTGTTAAGGAATCTAATAAGTCGGCCATGTAGTCAGCCAACGTGTAATATGAGCTAAATCGTCAGCAGACTCATCCACTAAAAAGTTAAGTCACCTAGCTTACTCGTTAACCAACTAGTCAAGCCAGCTAGATAACTCATTTCCCAAAAAGTTAAAACAGTTAGCTAACTCGTTAAACAACTCGTTAATCAGCTAGCTATCTCGTTATCCAAGTAGTTAAGTCAGCTAGCTAAATCAGTTAGCTAAATAGCTAGCTAGCTAAGTCAGCTAGCTCACTAGTTAGCTAACTATTTAAGTCAGTTACTTCAGTCTACCACCTAACTTGTTAGCTAATTATTAAATCAACTTGTTAAATAGTTAGCTAACTATTTAATTCAGTTAGTTAAGTTAGCTAGCTAACTAGTTAAGTCAGCCAGTTAAGTCACCTAGCGAAATAGTTAAGTCAACTAGCTAAGTCATCTAGTTAAGTCAGCTTTCTAAATTAGTCAGCTGGCTAATACAGCTAGCTAGCTAGTGAGATAACGGGTTACATCAGCAAGTTGTGTCAGGTAGTTAGCTAGTTAACTAATGGGTAAAATCAGCTGGTTGAGTCAGCTAGCAGGCTAGTTTGCAAATGGGTTGACTCAGCTGGTTGAGTAGGCTAGCTAGCTAGTTATCTAACTAGTTAAGTCAGTTGGATGAGTCAGCTAGCTAGATAGTTAGCTAATGAGTTAAGTCAGCTGGTTGTGTCACCTAGCTAGCTTGTTAGCTAATGATTAAGTCAGATAATGAAGTCACCTAGCTATCAAGTTAGATAACAAATAAGCTAACTAGTCAGCTAGTTGGTTAAGTCAGCTAGCTTGCTAGCCAGCTAACTATTTAAATCAGCTTGTTAGCTAGGTAGCTAGATAGGTAGCTAACTAGTTAAGGCAGTTGGCTAGCTAGGTAGCAAGATAGTTAAGTCAGTTGGCTAGATAGTTAATAGAACTGGCAAATCAACTGGCAAGGTAGGTAACTAGATAGTTAAGTCAGCTATATATTTACCTGGCTAGCTAGTGATGTCTGCGAGTTAAATCAACTGGCTTGCCAACTGCCCAGTTGGTTAAGTCAGCTAGTTTAGTCAGCTGTCTAGCCAGCTGGTTATGTAGGTTGCTAGCTGGATAAGTCAGCTTGCTAGCCAGAAGGCTAGCTGTTCAGTGCACCTAATTAATTCTGCTGGCTAACCTGCTGCTTAGGGAGCTAGGTAGTTATGTGAGCTGGCTAGCCAGCTTGCTAGCTTGTCACCTAGGTAAGTCAGGTGGTTAGCCATCTGGCTAGGTAGGTAGTCAGCTAGTTTAGTCGTCTGGCTAGCCAGCTGACTAGCTGGTCAAGTCAGTTAGTTTAGTCAGCTGGCAGCCAGCTTGCTAGCTAGTTAAGTCAACTCATTAAGTCAGTTGACAATCCAGCTGGTGATGTAGTTATAAAGCTAGTTAAGTCAGATGGCTAGCCATCTGGCTACCTAGTTATATCAGCTACTTAAGCCAGCTGGATAGCTACGTAGGATAGCTGGTTAAGTCAGCTAGTTAAGAGGTTATGCTAGCTAGTTAAGTCAGTGAGTTAAGACAGCTGGCTAGTCAGCTGGCTAGCTGGGTAGTTAGATAGATAAGTTAGTTGTCTAGACAGTGAGGTAGCTAGTTAAGTAACCTGGTTAAGTCAGCTCACTATAAAGCTTGTTAGCTAGGTAGCTAGTTGGGTAAGTCAGCTGGCAAGCCAGCAGGCTACATAGGTATCTAGCTAGTTAAGTCAGCTGGCTGTCAAGCTGGCTAGCTAGGTAAGTATGCAGTTAGGTCAGTCTGCTAGCCAGCTTGCTAACTAGTTAAGTCACCTAGTTAATTTATCTGGCAAGACAGCTGTCTAGCTAGGTAGCTAGATAGTTAAGTCAGCTGTCTAGCCAGCTGCCTAGCTACATAAGTCACCTAGTTAAGTCAGCTGGTTAGGAAGCTAGTTGACTAGGTAGTTTACTAATTAAGAGAGCTGGTTAGACAGCTGGCTAGCTACATAAGTCAAGTAGTTAAATCAGGTGTCTAGCTGCCTGGCTAGCTATAGAGCAAGAGAGTTAATTCAGCCAACTATCAAGCAGGCCAGCTATTTAAGTCAATTAGTTAAGTCAGCTGGGTAGCCAGTTAGCTACCTAGGTAGTGAGCTAGTTAAGTCTGTTGGCTAGCCAGTTAGCTACCTAATTAAGCCATCTAGTTAAGTTAGTTGACAATCCAGCTAGCTAGCTAGGCAGACAGCTAGTTAGTCAGCTGGCTAGCCCAGCTGGCTAACTACTTAAGTCAGCTAGTTGAGTCAGCTGACTAGCCAGATGGCTAGCTAGGTAGCGAGCTAGTTCAGTTAGCTGGCTAGCCAGGTGGATAGCTAATGAAGTCAGCTAGTTATTTCAGCTGGCTTCCCAGCCGTCTAGCTAGGTAGCTAACGAGTTAAGTCAGTTGGCTAGCAAGCTGTCTAGCTGTTTAAATCAGCTAGATAATTCAGCTGGTCAGCCAGCTGGCTAGCTAGTTAAGTCACCTATTAAGTAGGTGGATAGCCAGCTGTCTAGCTGTTTAAATCAACTAGTTAAGTCAGCTGGCCTGCCATCTGGTGAGCTAGTTAGCTAGCTTGTTAAGTCATCTAGTTAAGTCAGCTGGCTAGCTAGATAGCTAGCTAGTTAAGTGTGCTAGTTAAGTCAGCTGGCTAGCTAGTTAAGTCAGTTACTTATATCAGCTGGCTAGCCAACTGCCTATCAGGGTAGCTATCTAGTTAAGTTATCTGGCTAGTCACCTGGCTAACTAGTTAGGTCACCTAGTCAAGTCAGTTCACTGGCCAGCAGATTAGTTAGGTAGTTAAGTAGTTAACTCAGTAGCAAACCAGCGGGTTTTGTAGGTAGGTAGCTAATTAATTCTGTTGGTTAGCCTTTAGGCTATCTAGTTATGTCAGCTAGATAAGTCAACTGACTAATCAGGTTTCTACCTAGGTAAATAGCTAGTTAAGTTTGTTGGCTAGCCAGCTTGCTACATCCTTAAGTCAGCTAGTTAAATCAGCTGGTTAGTCTGCTTGATAG
>NW_007232323.1:0-6925 GCF_000164805.1 Carlito syrichta
CGCCGGGAGTCTGGAGAGGAGCCGGGGCCTGAGGCTGGGCCACGAGGAGAGGCGTCTCGGGGCAACTGAGGCCGCCCCAGTAAAGCCAAGGCCGGCGAGGGGGGGAGGGGTTCGAGTCTGGAGTCGGAAGAGCAGGGTTTCGGTGCTCCCGGTTCCGGCCAGGTGTGTCACGCCTGTCGTCCCGGCGCTTGGGAGGCCGAGGCCAAAGGCTCGCCCGAGGCCAGAGGTGGCGGCCGCGGTGAGCTGTGGCCCCCCCTCCGCACTCCCGCCTTGGCAGCGTAGCAAGACAGTCCAGTAATTACCCGGGCATGGTGGCGCGTGCCTGTAGACCCTGCCACTTGGGAGGCTGAGGCAGGAGAGCTGCTTCAGGCCGTGCGTTCGAGTCTGCCGTGAACTGTGACGGCCCCACTCACTCCAGCCTGGGCGACAGAGTCAGACCCTGTCTCTGTTGATAAAGAAAAAGAAAGCCCATATCCAGCCAGTTTTGGCGTGATGACATCATAAGGAAGGCACCTAACCGCCCCGTGCCTCAGTTGCCTCGTGGGCAACAGGGGCGTCCGTCTGTGCCCGGAAACGTTACCGGGAAGTGAGTGGTGGCTGGTTCCTGGCCCGGAGCACGTGCCCAGCACGGGGGGCTGTCCTGGCTTGGCAGGGGTCGTGGCGTCCAGGGGAGGCGTGACCGGCCCCCAAAGCCGGGCCGTCGCAAGGAGAGGGCTCGTCTGGCCCGTGGGCTGGGTTCTTCGAGGCCCTGTCCGGCTCCTCCCCGGCCCTGGCCAGGGCGTGGGGCTGAGGGGCGTGGGGACAAGCCTCCGAGCGGGACTCCGGGCTGCGCTTTCCTCAGCGGTCAGGGGTGCGTCCCGGGGGGCGCTGGGGGTGAAGCCTCTGCCGGCAGCCACATACGAGGGGACCCCAAACCCCCGGAATTACCTTCTGGAGGGCAGGCGCCTTGTAGTCCAGCCCCCCGCCCTCCCCGCCAGGTAAGTGTTCCAGGAGCCCACCGTCCGGTGGCGCGAGGTGCTGCGTCGACTTCGGGGAGGTTTTGTGGGAGATCCTTGCCACGCTTTTGCCCACCGCATGATGGGTGATGGCTGAGCGCACCTGTCCACACGGCGCCGGGTGTCCCGCAGTTTCTGACCCAAAGCAGCGTGACTCCCTTGCCCCTGACCTCTCCCCGATCAACTTTTTTTGGTTTCTCCGGATGAAAAAAGTCCACATTTTGGCGAGGTGGAAGAGGCGAAACCAAAAACGACAGAGGCACCAAAAGGCGTCAGAACGGACGCGTTCAGTCACTGCACTGAGCGGTGGGAAAAGCATCTCCATACGTGCATTGCGTCCAGCGAGGAGGACTTGGAAGGGGGCTGGAATAGTCGTGCAGGAATAAACACACAATTTTTTTTTTGAGTCAGAGTCTCACTCTGTCGCCTCAACCGGCTGGGCTCCGGCGATCCTTCCGCCTCAGCCTTCCAAGGAGCCGGAACTACAGGCGCGCGCCACCACGCCTGGCTAATGTTTCGATTTTTTTTTTTTGTAGAGATGAGGTCTTGCCAAGTTGCATTTTTTATAAATGAATTCCATTTTGGGGGGGGTCCCCCATAAGTCCTGGGATCGGCAGCCCCAGATGTGCCCGGCATTTCTCATGGCCACCACGACACCCCCAGGGCGGCCCCAGCAGAGCTACAGGGAGAGTTCAGCCACCTGGGGTCCCTGGCTTTTTTCTGGGTGACTCGGAGGTGGGCGTCTCCCATTCTAACCTCTTCTTAACCTGGGCTGGGGGGGTAAGAACTGATTCAGATGCAGTCTGTGCTGCAGTGATGCCGTGCACAAATCACCCCAAGCGTGTGACACCTCGAAATCCAAGTTCCGGGGCTGGTGGAACAGGGAGTCAGGGGCACCACCCTCAAAAGCTTCATCAGTGACATGTTAAAAAAAAAAGCCAGACACACTTAAATTAAAAAAAAAAAAAGCCAGGCATGATGGTGCACGCCTCTCATCCCAGTACTTTGGGTGGCTGAGGCGGGAGGATCATTGGAGGCCAGGAGTTTGAGACCAGCCTGGGCAACATAGCAAGACCCCATCTCTACGAATTATTTATTTTGAGTTGAAGTCTCACTCTGTCGCCCACGCTGGAGTGCAGTAGCACAATCGCGGCCACCGTAGCCTCAACCTGCTGGGCTCAGGCGATCCTTCCACCTCAGCCTCCCAAGTAGCTGGGACAACAGGCCTGTGCCGTCACGCGAGGCTAATTTTTTGTTTTGTTTTGTTTATTGTACAGACGAGGTCTCACCACATTGCCCAGGCAGGTCTCACACTCCTGGGCTCAGGCAATCCTCTCGCCTCGGCCTCCCAAAGTGCTGGGATGGCAGGTGCAAGCCACCATGCCCCGCCTCTGCAAATAATTTTAAAATGAGCCGGGCATGGTGGCACGCACCTGCCATCCCAGCTTCTTGAGAGGCTGAGGTGGAAGGATTGCTTGAGCCAAGAAGGTCGAGGCTGCAGTGAGCCATGAGCATGCCACTGCCCTCCAGCCTGGGTGACAGAGTGTGACCCCCAACTCAAAAAGAGAGAAAGATAGAAAGATAGGAAGCAAGTAGAAACGGGTAGCACCGTTCTCTACATGTTCAGTGGCTAAAAATGCATGTGTACGTGAGTCACCTTGGAGCAAGCTTGCTTTTTTTTTTTTTGAGTCAGAGTCTCACTCCGTCGCCCAGACTGGAGGGCAGTGGCCGCTCCTGGCCACCGCAGCCTCGACCTGCTGGGCTCCGGCGATCCTTCCACCTCAGCCTTCCAAGTAGCCGGAACTACAGGTGTGCACTGCCACGCCCAGCTAATTTTTTATTTTTTTTTGTAGAGATGCGGTCTCGCCAAGTTGCCCAGGCGGGTCTCGAACCTGCGGGCTCAGGCAATTCACTCACCTCAGCCTCCCAAAGCGCGGGATGACAGGCTGAGCCACCGAGCCCGGCTGAGCTTGCATTTTTAAAAAAAAAGCGTTTGGCCGGGTGCCATAGCTCACACCTGTCATCCCAGCACTTTGGGAGGCCGAGGCAGGAGGATCGCTTGAGGCCAGGAGTTGGAGATCAGCCTGGGCCATGTAACAAGACCCCGTCTACAAAAAAATTTTTGAAGATCAGGCTAAACGTGGTCGCTGGCACCTGTCATCCCAGCACTTTGGGAGGCCGAGGCGGGAGGATCGCCTGAGGCCAGGAGTTTGAGCCCAGCCTGGGCAACGTAGCGAGACCCCTGTCTCTGCAAAAAACAAACCAACCAGAAAAGCCCAAGCATTCTAGCGGAGTCATGGGCCTACTTAGGAAGGTAAGGGGAGGTGTGACGTGTGATCTCAGCTTCTGTGTTTTGGGGGTGAGGGGTATTCACTGCCGGGGAGGAAGGGGATTACCCCGTTGGGGGAGGGGGTTACAGGTCATATTTAGGTCTGGGAAGAGCCCTAGATCTGGGGGACCGCCCCTGGCTTCCGATCACCCAGGCTTTAAAACGCTCCTGTTATTTGTGGTTTGCGTAGGAGACACGTGCCAGGGATTATCTGGGGAGGGAATGGTTTACGGGATTATCTGTCCCCTAACAAAGAAGCTATTTCTGGTTGGTGGGTCACATCATTGCTTAATTATCTGTGGTTTTAGGATATCCGGGGCTCGGGATGGGAGAACCATCTTTTTTGTCTTCCTGATTTTTAGATTTTGAGATAAGTTTCTGAGTTCTGAAAATTATTCAGGGTTTGGGGAATTAGCCCTGTCTTCGATTTGAGGTGGAGGAATTACTTTTTTAAAAAATTGCATCCTAGCTGGGCTCAGTGGCTCAGCATGTAATCCCAGTGCTTTGGGAGGCCGAGGTGAGTGGATTGCCTGAGCCCGCGGGTTCGAGACCCACCTGGGCAACTTGGCGAGACCTCATCTCTACAAAAACAAATAAAAAATCAGCCGGGCGTGGTGGTGCACGCCTGTAGTTCCAGCTCCTTGGGAGGCTGAGGCGGAAGGATCGCCGGAGCCCAGCAGGTCGAGGCTGCGGGGGCCGGGAGCGGCCACTGTACTCCAGTCTGGGTGACGGAGTGAGACTCCAGCTCTTAAAAAAAATTGCATCCTGTGATCCCTGGACTTTTAAAAAGGACGGTTTTATTTCAGAACAGTTTAGACATTATGGTCACGTTTATGATGATGATTATTGCAAAGATACCGCCAGGTTGGTCCAGCTGCCCACACCTAGAGTGTCTGGCTCTGGCGAATTAAGGCGTAGGGACAGGTTTGAGGAACGTGTGGGGGCTTGCCGGGCCTCTGGCTTATCCGGGGTCTGGGGTGGAGGGTGTATGCGGAACATGGGGGTGGGGTTGTGGCTCACAGGTGGGCTTGGCGCGTGTGGATCGCGCCCCACAGCCGAGGGCGTGTTCCCCGCTCCTCCCGCCGCTGCGCGCCCCTCCCGGGGTCCGCCGCCTCTCCTTGGGGGCTTTATGTCTTTCTCTCCCCCACCTGCAGGTCCCGAAGGCTGTAACCTGTTTATCTACCACCTCCCCCAGGAGTTTGGAGACACGGAGCTGACACAGATGTTCCTCCCCTTCGGCAATATCATCTCCTCCAAGGTGTTTATGGATCGAGCTACCAACCAGAGCAAGTGTTTCGGTGAGTGGCTGCCGGCGGCCTTCCCTGCCGCGCCCCCAGCCCGGACCGGGATCAGGTGGGTTTGCTCAACCCCGGGGCAGGTCTGTCCCCAGAGAATCACATGCCCAAGGAATCAGGATGTGCACTTATTAAGCACCCGCCGTATCAGAATGTGCACTTATTAAGTGCCTGCTCTATGCCAGGCACCTTCCGGCCCAGCATGAACCGCACCCCCTGCACACACAAAAAATCCCTCCTTCAGGGACCTCACAATGTTTTGTTTTGTTTTTGCTAGAACATTCTCCTATGATGGAAATGTTCAACCCCTGAGCCGTCCGATGCGGGAGCCACCAGCCCGGCGTGGTTAGGGAGCACTTGACATGGAGCAGGGCATTTGATGTGAATGAATTGATCTGTAAATGAACACCCAGGCTGTGGCTTCAGAGTTGGGAAGCCGAGATCTCGGGGCGGGGAGAGAGGGAAATGGCTGGGGGGTTTTGAATGGCGGGAAACTAAACCGCTCAGAAAAGGACTGGGAGGGCGAGGCGGCTGCGGGCAGGTAAGGTTGGAACGGAAGCCTGGGTGGGGAGGAGCCGGCCTGGGGAATCTGGGGCAAGGGTGTTCCAAGCGAGGGGAGCAGCCAATGCAAAGGCCCTGGGGCAGGACCACACGTGGCGTGTTGTCCTCGTGGCTGGAATAGAGTGAGGAGGGGCAGGGGGAGAAGGGGATGCCGGGGGGGCGGGGCAGGGGCGTACAGGGCCTGGTGGGCCACAAGGAGTGATTTCTTGTCCCCAGAGACAGCAGAAATTAAGTCTCAGAGAAGGGGTGCAACTTGTCCAAAGTCACACAGCAGGAGAGAAGCAGACCCCAGATCAGGACCTGTATGTTTGACTCTGAAACAAGGCTCTTTTTTTCTTTTTTTTTTGAGTCGGAGTCTCACTCTGTCACCCAGACTGGAGCGCAGTGGCCGCTCCCAGCCGCCGCAGCCTCGACCCGCTGGGCTCCGCGATCCTTCCGCCTCAGCCTTCCAAGGAGCCGGAAGTACAGGCGCGCACTACCATGCCCGGCTCAGGCTCTTGACCTTACATCGTCCCGTTCAAAGGATCGGCTCTTGGCCATTTATTCAGCGCCTGCTCTATGGATTCAGTGTTTACCCGTAAAGGGGGTGAATCACCTCACTTTGCTGAGGGAGGAGAGAGGAACAGAATGGTCAGGGGATGTGTTTGAGGTCACACAGCGAGTGAGAGACCCCCACCAGTGCCCGGGACCCTCCTCTGGACCCTGATGAAAAGTTTTCGGGGAGGCACTTACCGCAGCGTGATCTCGAGGGCACCGCCCACCTCCTCCGAGTCTCAATTTCCTCATCTGTGTGATGGGGGCTAAGGAGATAACAGGCGTGACGACTTTGGACCCAGCTCTCTGGGAGTCCAAGGCGGGAGGATCGCTTGAGGCCAGGAGTTCAAAACCAGCCTGGGCAACGTAGTGAGACCCAGTACCTACAGAAAAATAAAAATGAGGCTGGGCGCAGTGGCTCAGTCTGTCATCCCAGCACTTAGGGAGGCCGAGGCAAGAGGATTGCCTGAGCCCAGGAGTTCGTGACAACTTGGTGAGACCTCGTGTCTACAGTAAATCCCCAAAATTAGCCTGGCAAGGTAGTTCCAGCTCCTTGGAAGGCTGAGGCGGAAGGATAGCCTGAACCCGGCAAGTCGACGCCGGGGCGGCCGTGAGTGTGCCACTGCCCTCCAGCCTGGGCAGCAGAGGGAGACTCCAACTCAAAAAAAAGAGCCAGGCGTGGTGGCTCATGGCCTGTAGTCCCAGCTCTTTGGGAGGCTGAGGTGGGAGGATTGCCTGAGCCTAAGAGTTGGAGGCTGTCGTGAGCTACGATCACACCCCTGCACTCCAGCCTGGGTGACAGAGCGAGACCCTGTGTCTAAAAACAGAAAGGTGAGAGACAGAAAGAGAAACAGAGATAAGAGACAGGAAAAGCAGAAGAGACCCCCAAGACACACAAAGAGGCAGAGAGAAGTGGACACAGACAAGGACCCGCACAGAGTCAGAGGACTCAGAGAGGGCGGGGGGCAGTATCCTGGGGGGGGCGGCAGGAGGGAGACGTGTCTGTCCCGGGACCCTCACAGGTCCCACTCGCCCCCACGCCTGCCGGGAAGTTGGAGCCGAGCAGACCCCGGAGTGAGGAGTGAGGGGGTGAGCGCCCGGTCCCCGGAGGCATGCAAGTCGGGAGGCCTCCACAGGGGGCCGCGGCGAGCCCTCACCCGCCCGCCCGGTCCGTCCCTGAGGCCCGCGCGGTCCGTCCCTGAGGCCCGCCC
>NW_007232323.1:6945-7579 GCF_000164805.1 Carlito syrichta
GTAGGAGTTTGCTGCGAGGCCGGGTCTGGGGTGGGGGCGGCTTCTGTTCTGTCCTGTGCGTCTGTTCTCCCTGCTGAAAAGCCCTGAACCAGAGGAAGACGTTCAGTGCCCACCCAGGCCCCGACCCCCTAAGGTGGGACCCCGAACCGCCCAGCTCGGCTTGGGACCAGGGCTGGGAAGTAGGAGCTGGAAACTGCCCGGGGCGGGGTCCCTTTGACCTGAAGCTTCCTGCCCCCCCCCCCGCCGTGCCGCCAAGCCCCTCGGGACTGCCCGGCCAGGCCCCCTCTGCCACATTTCCTCCCCCGCGGGCTGGGGGGACGGCGGATCCAAGCACACACACAGAAACCCCCCCGAGAATGTGTCCCGCCACCAGGGCGAGCGACCTCACCCATCGCTCCTCTGGGGGAAACACGCGGTCAGCCTCGCCATGGTGGAGACTCCTCCCTGATCCCAAACCTCGACAAGCCTCGTCTGTAAAACGGGCCGTGACCGTCGTCTCCCCAGAGGCAGCAGGACGGCCGGGCCCGGGCACGGGATTTTTCCCCGGCGGGGCCCAGAGCCCGTCCCCTAAAGAGGTCCGGATGATGCGTTTTGATTTCAAAAGCAAAAGGAAGTCGCCGCCGCCCCGGAGGGC
>NW_007232323.1:8036-9333 GCF_000164805.1 Carlito syrichta
GCCTCCACGCCCGTCCCCTCTCCCCCAGCTGAGGGGCCCTCCCGTCCCCGCTTCCAAGTGGCCCAGGACCTTTCCGTAAATCACAACCGTGGTTTGGACACCAGCCCCCCCGTGAATCCCCCGGCCCCCCAAATGCAAAGCGCTGTACCGAGGGGGGAGGGGACTTTGCGGTCCGCCCCGGGGGTGGGGGGCGGGACTCTGAATTGGGGACGTGCTCGCTGTCCCCTCCCCGAGCCGGCGGCTTCTCCCCCGCTAAATGGCAACTTTTCCTATATATATATGCGTATATATAGAGAGAGTTATATACAGTATATATATTTTTTGAGTATAGATCATGGGACCAAACTTTTCCGACGCCCTTCCGCCCGAGAGAGGGTGACCCTGGCCGGGCGCTCGGCAGGGCCCTGGGGAGGGCGGGCGCTGTGGCCGGGGCCACCCGCTCCCCGTGGCCCGTCCCGCCGGGCACCGCCCGCACGATATACCTCCAGGACTCCGGGCCCGGCCGCCGCCGCCACCACCGACGCGCGGAGGCCTCTGGGCGCAGCCAGCTGGCGTGTGCCCGGTCCCAGCCGCAGCTTCTGGAACTCCCCGCCCCCCCCACCGCCCCAGGGCTCTCGTAGGCACAAAAGAGACCCTCTGCCCCCCCAGCCCATCCCCTCCGTCATAGCCTTACTCATGTGACCAATAGCCCTTAGCTTTCCGTCGGGGCAGCCAGGGTTGGGGGAAGCCCCCGTCCGCCACTGCCCCTCCCGAGGGCAGGTGGTCATCGTCCCTGCCCTGGAATCACCAGCCTCGAATTGAAGGTCTTGTGACCAGGATCGCCAAGCCCGATCACCAAGCCCAGCCTGGTGTTGCCCAGCACCTCTGTCGGAGAGACGACCCTGAGTGTGACCTGCATACCTCTACAGAGATTTTTTCTTTTTCTTTTTTTGGAAGGGGGGGTGGGTCTTTCTGAGCAGGTGCAAAGGAAAAAAAAATGGGACAGAACAAACCACAGCGGATTTTTCTTTCCTCGTTGGGATGGGGGGGAGGGTTCCCACGGGGTGCCGGGCGGCCGTCGGGCCGCGACACCCGCCGCAAAGCACATGGCGTTCGTCGGGGCGTCCATCCGCCCGGTCGGGGCCTCTTGCCAGGCGAGGCACCAGCTCACGTAAATAAGCTCAACAAGAAAATATTTAAAAAGAAAAAAAAAAAAGGCATTTCCTTTCGTCTCTGCCAAAATGTGTTGACTGACCCAGAGGGGGAGAAAAAAAGAAGGAAAAAAAAAAAAAACAAAAAAAAACCAGCCCAAAAAAAA
>NW_007232323.1:9376-10047 GCF_000164805.1 Carlito syrichta
GGAGGGCGCGTGCGGGCCCCGCCGGCCGATGTTTACTGGCTGTAAATACCACTTTTATACTCCACTCGAAGACCCGCGTGATTTGTACGATGTCATTTTATCTCTGCTACGCGTCGGTTTCGTGACGTTTTCCACTCGCAAGCGGACTTTGGGGACAAACCCACAGACACACACACGGAAGGAAGCAGCCGTCTGGGAACTTTGGGTTGACCGGGTTTGAGTTTCGTGTCGCGACTTCCCGTGGCTGGGACGTCCGAGCCACCGTGGCGTGTTTCAGGTGAGAAGCAGCAGCGAGCGTCTTAACGTCCAAAACGCCTCTCTTTGGTCTGAAAAAAAAAAAAAAAACTAAAAATTTATTTAATAAAAGTTTTACTTGCTAGAGGGTTGGCTCTGTCTCGATTCACGCGCGCTGGTCGCGTCTCGGGTGGCGTCGGGTTCTTTGAAGGGCGATTGGGAGGCCGGCGCGGGGGTTCAGGCCTGGGATCCCGGCGCTCTGGGAGGCCAGGGAGGGAGGACCTCTTGGTCTCGAGTTCCGGGACTTGGAGACCCACCTGGGCGACACAGCAGGACCTGGCCTCTGCACACGTCTAAAAAATTAGCCGGGCGTGGTGGTGCATGGAGTCCTAGCTACTTGGGAGGCCGAGGCGGGAGGATGGCCTGAGCCCAGCAGG
>NW_007232323.1:10492-12946 GCF_000164805.1 Carlito syrichta
GTGGATGGCCTGAGCCCGCGGGTTCGAGACCCGCCTGGGCAACTTGGCGAGACCTCCTCTCTGCCATAAATCAAAAAATCAGCCGGGCGTGGTGGCGCGTGCCTGTAATTCCGGCTCCTGGGAAGGCTGAGGCGGAGGGATCGCCGGAGCCTGGCGGGTCGAGGCTGCGGGGGCCGGGCGCGGCCGCGGCCCTCCAGCCTGGGCCACAGAGCGAGACCCTCTCTCTTGGAAAAAACGCAGTGCTCATATGGCATGCACTTTCAGATCGTCAGAAATAAAATCAGGCTGCAGGGGTCCGTCAGTATTTTGTCACACTCACTAGCTCACTGGTCTTTCAACCGACTGTGGTCATGGGTAGTTTTCCCTTTTTATTTTGGTTTTGCTTTGTGTTTGGGTTTTTATTCCACTTGTAGTGGACAAAGGAATTTTCTCCTGGGCTAGAGAGAAATCCAGGCTTAGGGTGAGGGAGTTGGTGAGGGACTCACTGGAGAAGAATCCAGAAGCTGAAGAAATGCAGTGTTGTCTCCCCGCAAGAGCAGGAGCCTGGCTTTGCTGGTCTCCTCGTACCCTCACTTATGCAGACATCAAACGTTTCTTGGACACCTGCGGTCCTGGCCCCCGCGGCTGGGATGGCTGCGGCCTCTGCCCTCACGGAGCGCAGTGCGTGACACGGTTTTGCAAAACGGAGGGAAGATGCGCACAGAACTCGCCATTCGGGAGCAGACACTCCAGGCTGGGCGCGGCGGCTCACGTCCACCATCCCAGCACTTTGGGAGGCCGAGGCGAGAGGATCGCCCGAGCCCACGGGTTCGAGACCCACGCGGGCAACGTGGCGAGACCCCCGTCGCTACGATCCATCAAAAAATGAGCCCGGCGTGGTGGCGTGCGCCTGTAGTTCCGGCTCCTCGGGAGGCGGAGGTGGGAGGATCGCCGGAGCCCAGCGGGTCGAGGCTGTGCTGAGCTGTGATGGTGCCTCTGTGCTCCATCCTGGGCAAAAAAAAAAAGCCCCGGGGTGGCTGGACTCCAGGGGAGGCCAGCATGGGAGGTGACGGGAAGATGGCCACACCCCGCCGAGCCCCCTTGACCGGTCAGAGGGACACAAGTCACGCGACTGAACGAGCGGCCTGACGCCTGCCGGGAACGTCTCGGAGACCCCCGACTCTCTGTGACCTCGACCGCTTGTCCCGTTTTGCCGTCGAGGAAGCGGAGGCTCGGAGGGGGAGGTGCCTCCAAGACAGCCCGCGCCAGGCCAGGCTGGGTGGGAAGCCGGGAAGATCGCCGGAGTCGGCCTGGAAGGGTTTCCTGGGGGCAGGAACAGCACTGGCAAAGGCTCAGAGGCCGGGACCCTGTGGCCCTCAAGGGACCGTTGGCTGGGACGGCGGCCTGGGGCGCAAAGGAGACCCCCGGGGCGGGGCGAAGGGGTCCTTTGGTCATCAAGCACCCATCGCGTCCTGCATGGCCGCCGCAATCAGACTCCAGTGTCAGGATCCCTGGGGGGCCTTTGTGCCGTGGGGGGGACAGGAATTGGCCTTCTGGGGGATCACTGGGCAGGCCGATATTCCCAACGAGCATTTATTGAGCACTCCTTGTTTGCCAAGCATGGTGTTAAGCCTGTGTCCACTGTGACAGTAGCGACCAGCCACGTGTAGCCATTTAAATTTAAATCAGGCTGGGTGTGGCAGCTCATGCCTGTCATCCCAGCGCTTTGGGAGGCCGAGGCGGGAGGATTGCTTGAGCTGAGGGGTTCGAGACCAGCCTGGGCAACATAGCAAGATCCCTGTCTCTACAAGAGAAGAAAAATGAGCACGGCGTGGTGGCGCACGCTTGTCATCCCAGCTACTCGGGAGGCTAGGCGGGAGGATCGCCTCCAGTCTGGGCGACACAGGGAGACCCCGACTCAAAAGTAAGTCAGTTTAACTAAAATTATAAATGGCCTCGCCGGGTCCCACGAAGTCACATTTCCAGCGTCTATATCACCACTGTGCGAGAAGGGGGGACAGGCACACGACACCAGTAAGGGTCTGACCTCAAACCAGGCAACACTGAGAAGCAAAGAGAGGCCCAACCCTCACCTCTACGGTGGCCCCTTGTGACCCTACCTCTTTGAAATAAAATAAAATAAATACATCTCGCCACTTTGCAAGTTAGTAAACAGGCCCAGGGAGGTTAAGGAGCCCGCCCAAGGCTGCACAGCAGTGGGTGAACCCCGGTTCTCTGGCGGGATCTCAGCGGCTGCGCCGTCCCGGTTTCCCGAGTTGTGCAGCGACTCAAGTTCAAGTGTGTTTGTTTGGGATGTAGATTATTCATTGGGATTGTCAGATGTAAGCTTTCACTTCGTTAAACTTATTTATTTTTGAGTCGGGATCTCACTCGGTCGCCCAGGCTGGGCCTCGGGGGCACAGTCACGGCCACCGCGGCCTCGACCCCCTGGGCTCCGGCGACCCTCCCGCCCCC
>NW_007232324.1:0-7259 GCF_000164805.1 Carlito syrichta
CAGGACCTGTCCCCAACTTTCACCAGGGTTTCCTGGGGTGACCTCCCCAACACCTGAGTGCTCCGCGGTCTCAGGGTGCAGTCCTGGGTCTATTTTCTAGGAAATCAAACAGGCTGGGGGTGGATGGACCCCTCAGATGGGCGCGGCTGGTCTGAGTTCACTCGCCTGCAGCATGGCCTTGCCTTTTCAGGGCCCCTTCCCTTCCTGCTCAGTACAGTGGGCTTCCTGGGATCCTCCTCAGACAACCCCCACCCCGCTGATCCCACCTCCGCCTGGAAGCCTGAACTCAGTGGCTACTACTAGGCACTCTGCTTCTGTGCTGCTTTGGAATCTTCCCCCAGGGACTGGTACATTCCCGATCTGCACAGAATACAGGCTCAGAGCAGCAGAGCAATTTTGCAAGGACACACAGCGTAGAGGGGGGCACCAGGCCTGGCTTCTGGGTACCCTGGCAGTGCCCCTACCCTGGCCTCCTCTCTTTTCTTTTCTTTTTTTTTTTTTGAGTTGGAGTCTCACTCAGTAGCCCAGGCTGGAGTGCAGTGGCCGCTCCCGACCACCGCAGCCTCGACCTGCTGGGCTCAGGTGATCCTTCTGCCTCAGCCTTCCAAGTAGCTGGAAATGGCCGGGTGCGGTGGCTCACACCTATAATCCCAGCACTTTAGGAGGCCGAGATGAGAGGATTGCCTGAGCCTGGGGATTTGAGACCAGCCCGGGCAGCTTGACAAGACCTCATCTCTACAATAAATCAAAAAATTAGCCAAGCAGGTGGTGCAGGCCTGTAGTTCCAGCTACTTGGAAGTCTAAGGAGGAAGGATCTCCAGAGCCCTGCAGGTCGAGGCTGCGGTGACCATGAGTGTGCCACTGCACTCCAGCCTGGGCAACAGAGTGAGACTCCGACTCAAAATACAAAACCAAGTAGCTGGAACTACAGACATGCCACCATACCCAGCTAATATTTTTTGATTTACTGTGGAGATGAGGTCTGCCCAAGTTGCCCAGGCTGGTCTTGAACCCGCAGGCTCAGGCAGTCGTCTTGCCTCCGCCTCTCAAAGTGCTGGGATTACAGGGTTGAGCCACCGCGCCTGGCCAGTCTCTCTTCTTACTAGTGGAAGGAAGAGTGTCTGAGGCACCCTAGGGTCCTGCTCTCTGGGTGGCACAGGGACGCGGGTCTTTTCTATATTTTAAAAAATAGAAACCAGGTCTCACTATGTTGTCCAGGCTTGTCTTGAACTCCTGGACTCAAATGACCCGCCTGCCTCAGCCTCCCAAGTAGCTGGGACCACAGGCACGTGCCACAACGCTTGGCTAATCTTTAAAAAGTTGTTTGCAGAGATGAGGCCTTGCTACGTTGCCCAGGCTGATCTCAGAGTACTGGCCTCAAGCAGTCCTCCCGCCTTGGTCTCATAAAGTGCAGGGGTTACAGGCACGAACCACTGCGCCTGGCAGAGAGGGGTCTTTTTTCCCCCTTTGGCTTAATAACAACCCTAAGGACCAGGCACTGAGCGCCATTTGCACATGACTGTGTTGAATATGCCCAGTTCATCCCACCCCGGGACCTTTGCACAGGCTGTTGCTCCTGCTGGGGATACCCTTTCCCTAACCCACCCCTGGCCGGCTTCTCTCCAACCTTCAGATCGCAGATCCTGCAGCACCTCCTTGGAGCAGTACCCCAGCATCCCTCTGGATTATACTCCCTTGCTAGATCTTCCTGGAAACCTGGTTTGTTAACCCCTGAATCTCCCGGAAGGCAGGGAACGTGAATGTTTTTTCAGGGCTGTGCCCCTCAGTGCTTAGAACACATCCTGACACACAGTAGGCGCTCCATAAATATGTGTTGCTGAACGGATGCACTAAAAATTTGCCCATGTCTCCTCTTGTGCTGGTCTCTGTGGGGCCAGGGGAGGTAGGGGAGGGGGAATCCAGTTTTCTGCCTCTGCCCGTGGCCAGGGCCTGCTATCCGACTGCAGCCACATGAGGGCAACAGAGGGCAAAGCACCAACTCCCAGGAGTCCCAGCAGGGTGCTGCCCCAGACCCCCAAGTTTGGAGTGTGGGGTCTAGTCAGTCTAAGTTGACCTTGCTTTTGCCCCCAGGTCGGTTTCCAACTATATGTTTGCAAATATATATATAATATATATATATATATATATATATAAAATATGCAAACATGTGTTTGTATGTGTATATGTATATGTGTGTGTATATGTATTTTTTTAGGGGGGGGTCAGGGTCTTGCTCTGTCACCCAGACTGGAGTGCAGTGGTGTGATCATAGTTCACTGCAGCCTTGAATTCTCAGCCTCAAGCCATCCTCCTGCCTCGGCCTCCTGAGCAACTGGGACTACAGGCGTGAGCCACGGTGCTTGGCTTACTGAAACTATCTTAATTTGGCATCCTTGAGAAGCAGCCCTAAGACTACAATTCAAGGACATCATCACTTGGGGGTGACTCCAGGAAGCCTTCCTGAGGGGCAGAGAGAGAGAGACAGAGAGGGAGGGAACCCCGCATGGGGCACCAACCAGCAGGTTCAACATGGGCCCCCTGGGCAGGGTCCCCAGGGGCCCTCAGGAAGATGGCATAGAGCACACGAGAGGCCCTACCCGAGGGGGAAGTCTGGGCAATTTTAACCCAGCTCCTTCCGCCTGTGGTGGGCGCTGCTCCAATGAGGGCCTTGTGGTCCAGTGCTGTGGTCTCCTGTGGCCCGAGCAGCCGTAGGCCAAGAAATGCAGGTCTTGCAACTGCGACACGCTTGCTTGGCCAGCCACGGCCTCCCAGTGTTGTGTGCTGCTTGCCTGCCCTCTCCCTCCCCACACCAAAGGCATTCAGTGGCTTTTCAGATTTCACCAGACTTAACATGGCCATGTGACCTTAAGCAGTATCTTCCCAAGTCTTTAAAAATGATGGTTTGGTCTGTCATCCCAGCACTTTGGGAGGCCGAGGTGAGAGGACTGCCTGAGCCCATGGGTTTGAGAACAGCCTGGGCAACTTGGCGAGACCTCATCTCTATAATAAAAAAATAAAAAAATTAGCCGGGCTTGGTAGCATGCACCTGTAGTTCCGGCTACTTGGAAGGCTGAGGCGGAAGGACAACATAGTGAGACCCCCATCTAATTAATTAAAAAATTAGCCATGCACAGGCTAATTAGTGGTGGCACAGGCCTGTAGTCCCAGCTACAGGAGGTCAAGTCTGCAGGGTTGCTTGAGCCGAGGAGTTTAAGACTGTAGTGAGCTGTGATTGTGCCACTGCATTCCTGACTGGGCCACAGAGCAAGATGCTATCTCTAAAAAGATAAATACATTTTAGCCAAGCACAGTGGCTCACGTCTGTCATCCCAGCACTTTGGGAGGTGGAGGCGAGAGGATTGCCTGAGACCAGGGGTTTGAGACCTGCCTGAGCAACATGGCAAGACCTTGTCTCTACAATAAATCAAAAAATTAGCTGGATGTGGTGGCACATGCCTGTGGTTCCAGCTACTTGGGAAACTGAGGCAGAACGATTGCTGGAGCCCAGCAGGTCGAGGCTGCGGTGGCCGTGAACATGCCCCTGTACTCCAGTCTGGGCTACAGTGAGACTCCGACTCAAATAATACTAAAAAGATAAATACGTTTTTGAAAATCATGCTTTGGCGTTGTGGCTTGACCTCCTGAATTCCATTTTTGTGCATGAATTAACCAGCATTTATCCATCCCTCCCAAAGGGGACACTCAGCCTATGTGTCTGTCACTCAGTGTCCCCAGAGCCAGGCACAAGTTCCTGGTCACGTGGCTGCAGGCCCTACTTGCGGCCCTTCCCTGGGGTGCACTAAGACTTTCCTTATTCTGCAGAGGAGGAAGGCAAGGTACAGAGAGGTTGAGTCGCTGGCCCCAGGTAACACAGTCTTGAAGTGGCTATTGCTGAGTTAGTGCAGGGAGGCCACGGAAGTCCACATCTGCCCACGTTCTGGTTTGCTCCTATGTTTGCCCTGGCCCAGCCTCACTCCTCACCCCTGCCTCTGAACCTGACAGCTGGCTGCAGAGCTCCCCCACCCGGACCCTCCAGGCTCCCAGGCCCTATTGAGGGAGGGCTTCTGCCGTTGGGCCTGACCTCTCCACTTCCTTGGGGGAAACCTGACTTCAAGAACAGGAGCCGGGGTGGGTGGAATCTTTTTGTTGGTTCCCTATGTGTGTGTTTTAGAGACAGGGTCTTGCTCTGTGGCCCAGGCTGGTGTGCGGTGCTGCTATCAGAGCTCACTGCAGCCTCCAACTCCTGGGTGTGGGTGATCTTCCCGAGTAGCTGAGACTACAGGCGTCACCATGCCCTAATAATTTTTTGATTTTTTTTTTTTGTAGAGACGAGGTCTCGCTATGCTGCTCAGGCTAGTCTTGAACTCCTGGCCTCAGGCAGTCCTCCAGTCTCAGCCTCCCAAAGTGCTGGGACTACAGGTGTGAGCCACCGTGTCCATCCTGGGGGAGGGTTTTTAAAGCTCCCCCTCCCTCCAGGGGCTGCCAAGAGAGAATAGAGATGGCAGGAAACCAGCAAGGGGGATGGGGTGGGAGATGTTGGGCTGGGGTGGGGGGCAGTCCTTGACCTGCTCCAGCCTGACTTGACCCCAGAACCGGTGTCCGTGTCGGCTCCACTCCCTGGGCTGAGGGTCTTGGGGCTGTGGCATCGCCCAGCACAGAGGGGCTCAGGCGGACCTGAGGGCAGTGGGTGACTGTGGCTGAACTGAGGGACCACAAGCTGGTGGTCCTAGGGTTGGGCGACCCTGGGGAGTGCTTGCCTATCCCTTGGTCTTTGTTTCTAGTGGTCTCTGGTGTTTTGGCCTTTTTTTTTAGTTGAAGTCTCACTGTCTCCCAGGTTGGAGTGCAGTGGCACCCTCATGGCCACCACAACCTCCACCTGCTGGGCTCAGGCGATCCTTCCGCCTCAGCCTTCCATGTAGCTGGAACTACAGGCACGTACCACATGCCTGGCTAATTTTTTGATTTACTGTAGAGACGAGATCTCACCAAGTCATCCAGGCTGGTCTCAGGGGGCTCAGGCCATCCTCTCACCTCAGCCTCCCAAAGTGCTGGGACTACAGGCTTGAGCCACTGTGCCCAGCCTCTGAGTATCTTTAGGGGTCTCTGAGGATCTCTGGGTATATCTGGGGTCCCTGAGTTTCTCTGGGGAGGGGTCTCTGAGGGTATTTGAGGCTGTTTGTGAGGGTCTTAGTTTTCTGTGAGGGTCTCTGAAGGTTTCTAGATGTCTCTCAGGGTTTTTGGGGAGCTCTGGGGTTGTGAAGATTTCTGGCTTTTTCTGGGTGATCCTGGGGTTTCTGAGGGTTACCTGGTGTCTCTGAGTGTCTCTGGGGGGGGTCTCTGGAGTCTTTCTGTCTGGGGCCATCTCTGGAGCTCCCCAGAGGTCTCTGTGACTGACCCTGCCTGGGACTCAGCTTGGGGCCTGCTCAGGTGCATTGGGGGGAGCAGAGGGACCCCAGACAAGGGGCTCCCCTTGGTCAGTGGGGACCAGAGCAGCCCTGGGCTGTTCTCTCCCCCGAGGCCCTGATGTGGATAGCTGGGACTGTGTCAGAAAGGACCAGACCCCAGGACCCCCGGATCCTTAGACCCCAGGACCCCCAGACCCCAGGACCCTCGGATCTCAGGACCCCCAGAACCCCAGGAATTCCAGGGCCCCCAGACCACAGACCCCCAAAACCCAGGGCTTCCAGGGCCCCCAGACCCTAGGACTCCCAGGCTTTGGAACCCCAGGAGCCCCAGGATTCAAACCTCAGGACCCGCAGACCCCAGGAATCCAAGGATCCCCAGATCTCAGGACCCCAGGTTCCACCCCCCACCCTTCCCCAGACCTTCCTCCAAATCTCACTGTCCCAGCCCCAGGCCTGCCTCCTCCTCCAGCCTGCAGCGGCCTGTGCCTTTCTCATTTCCTCATTTTCTCCTTTTCTGAGCGTCCTCGGAGCTGGGACTCCTCCAGTGGCCTCCAGGGCCGTGGGGGCCATTGGACTGCACAAGGTCCGTGCCTCTCTGTCCTGCCGGTCTTTATAAAGGGGGCCTAGCAAGCGCCCTTGCTCCTTTTACCACATGTGGACACAAGGGAGGAGGGTCGTCTGCAAACCAGGAGGTGGACCTGCTGGTGATTTGACCCTGGGCTTCCCAGCCTGTGAAGAATACAGTTTTTTTTTTTCTTTTTTTGAGTCGAAGTCTCACCGTCACCCATGCTGGAGTGCAGTGGCACAGTTATGTCTCACGCCGCCTCAACCTCCTGGGCTCAACAGACCCTCCTCTCTTAGCCTTCTGAGTAGCTTGGCCTACAGGCACATGCCAGCATACCTGGCTAAGTTTTAAATCTTTTTCAGAGATGGGGTCTCACTGTGCTGCCGGGGCTAGTCTCGAATTCCTGACCACAAACCATCCTCCTACCTCAACCTCCCAAAGTGCTGTGATTACAGGCATGAGCCACCCTGCCCAGCCTCCAGTTTCTACTATTTATAAGTGTTTTTGGTGTTTCTGTTATCGCAGCCTGAACTAACACCTGGGGACATTTGCTGTCTACACAGGATTGCTCCCACCACAGGGCCTTTACACAGGCTGTTTTTGTTCCATGCCATTCTCTGCAACCCCTTTCTCACTCAGAAGTTCTTCTTAAGGGTCATCCTATTAAACACTTGCCTCCCTGTTTCCTGCCTTTATTTTTCTTTGCAGTAGTCACATCACCACACACAGTGGATTTTCCTGATGGATCCTGTAGGGACAGTCCCAGGGAGCAAAGATTTTGTCTGTTTTGTTCCTGGTTGTATCCAAGGCTCCTACACCAGCACCTGGCACACAGGAGGAGCTTAATAAGAGCTTGTGAAGGAGGCCAGGTGCAGTGGCTCCTGCCCGGAATCCTAGTGCTTTAGAAGGCCAAGGCAGAAGGATTGCATGAGCCCAGAAGTTCAGGACCAGCCTGGGCAACATGGTGAGACCTCATCTCTATAAAAAAAAAATAACAAAATTAGTTGGGCATGGTGGCCCATGCCTATAGTCCTAGCTACTTGGGAGGCTGAGGTAGGAAGATCCTGAGCCCAGGAGGTCAAGGTTCTGTCTCAAAAAACAAAAAGGCTTGCTGGGCACGGTGTCATCCAAACACTTTGGGAGGCAGAAGAGAGAGGATTGCCTGAGCCCACGGGTTCAAGATCAGCCTGGGCAACCTGGCGAGACTGTCTCTACAATAAGGCTCAGCCTGTAATCCCGCGCCTTTGGGAGGTTGAGGTGAGTGGATTGCCTGAGCCCGCAGGCTCGAG
>NW_007232325.1:0-2337 GCF_000164805.1 Carlito syrichta
AAAAATACTGATTAATTATTAAAAAAAAAAAAAAAAGAATATGAAAAAAAAAATTGTATTATTTGTCTTCTTGATGTGGATTTTTCAGGTCAGCCTGGACTTTCTTGAGTGTCAGCTCAATGGGTCGGCCAGCTAAGCCCCAGAGAGGGTCATCAAGGGGCTGGTAAGCCTAGCCTTGGAAGTGTTAGCTCGAATGAGCTGGAAAGCCAAGCCCTGAGAGTGTTGCGATTTGGTGGGCAGGCAAACCTAGCCCCCGGAGTGCTGGGTCTAATAGGCTGGCAAGCCAAGCCCTGAGAGTGTTGCTGGCTTGGTGGGCTGGCAAACCAATCCCCAAGTGTGTTGCTGGTTCAGTGGCCTGGCAAACCTAGCCCCCGGGGTGTCTCAGTTTTGGAGTCTCACCTTCTGGCAGCTCTCCTGGTTAAGCTGGCTCTGACCATCTTCTGCAGCTCTTCAGGTTGCAGCTCTTCAGGGTTGAGGTTCTTGTCTCATGCCCAGGAAGAATGAAGGACACGAACAGTCAGAAAGTGAGAAAACAGGATTTATTTATTATTGTTTTTTAATTTTTTAATTTTTAATTTTAATTTTTTTTTTAGTTGGAGTCTCACTCTGTTGCCCAGACTGGCCACCGCAGCCTCGACCTGCTGAGCTCTGGCAGTCCTTCCGCCTCAGCCTTCCAAGTAGCTGGAACTACAGGCATGCACTACCATGCCCGGCTAATTTTTGATTTATTGTAGGATGAGGTCTCACCAAGTTGCCCAGGTGGGTCTCGAACCCGTGGTCTCAGGCAATCCACTCACCTCAGCCTCCCAAAGGCGCGGGATTACATATTATTTTTTATTATAAAGATGTGGGGTACAATTCAGGGTTAGGTATTTAAACATTGATTATGCAGGTACCCTTGTTGATGAGGTATGCCCCTCCCTCCCCTAGCAGTTTCCCTCAACTGCCAATTCCACGCGCCCTCCCCTGACAGTTTCCCATTACTGCCAGACACTTTCTTATAGTATTATAATTGTTCAAATTCCGCTTATGAGTGAGAACATGTAGTACTCTGTTCTTTGTTTCTGTGATAGATCACTGGGTATGAGCGACTCCAGATCCATCCAAGTTGCTGCGAAGTCCATATATTTGTCCTTCTTTATGGCTGCATAATATTCTACTGTGTATATGTACCACATTTTCTTTATCCAGTCCAGCTTCGATAGGCAACACGGTTGGTTCCATGTTTTTGCTATTGTGAATAGAATTGCAATAAACATACATGTGCAGGTATCTTTTTTGTAGAATGATTTGAGTCCCTCCGGGTATATTCCCAGTAGAGGAATTGCTGGATCATATGGAAGGTCAATTACTAGTTCTTTCAGAAATTGCCATCCTGTCTTCCAAAGAGGTTGCACTAGTTTGCATTCCCACCAGCAGTGTAGAAGCGTTCCTTTTTCTCCACATCCCTGCCAGCATCTGTTGTTGTTTGTTCTAATAATGACGGCCATTCTTACTGGGGTTAGGTGGTATCTTAATGTGGTTTTGATTTGCATTTCTCTGGTGATGAGTGAGGCTGAGCACTTTTTCATGTGTCTGTTGGCTGCCCTTTTATCTTCTTCTGAGAAGTGTCTATTCATGTCTTTTGCCCACTTTTTTGTTTTTGTTTTTGTTTTTTTTGAGTTGGAGTTTCACTCGGTCGCCCAGACCGAGTGCAGTGCAGTGGCTGCTCCCGGCCACTGCAGCCTTGCCTGCTGGGCTCCAGTGATCCTTCCGTCTCAGCCTTCTGAGTAGCCAGAATTACAGGTGTGCGCTACCATGCCCGGCTGATTTTTTGATTTATTGTAGAGATGAGGTCTCGCTGCCCAGGCGGGTCTCGAACCCGCGGGCTCAGGCAATCCACTCACCTCAGCCTCCCAAAGGCGCGGGATTACAGGCTGAGCCACCAAGCCCGGCTTTTTGCCCACTTTTTAAAGGGGCTGTTTGTTTTTTTCCTTTCAGCGCATTTGAGTTCTTTGTAGATCCTAGATGTCAGGCTTTTGTCAGATATACAGTTGGCAAATATTTTTTTCCATTCTGTGGGCTGTCTCTCTGCTCTCTTGATGGTTTCTTTGGCTTTGCAGAAGCTCGTTAGTTTGATGAGGTCCCACTTGTCTATCTTATTTCTTAAGTTATTGGCCTTTAGAGTTCTGAATAGGAATTGGTTGCCAGTTCCAATTTCCATAAGGGTGTCTCCTGCATTTTCTAAGATTCTTATAGTTTGAGGTTTTACGTTTAGGTCTCTGATCCATTTAGAATTAATTTTTGTGTATGGGGATAGGTAGGGGTCCTGTTTGAATCTTCTGCATGTGGTTAGCC
>NW_007232325.1:2509-26235 GCF_000164805.1 Carlito syrichta
CTTTTGCTAAGGATTGTTTTGGCTATTCGTGGTCATTTATTTTTCCATATGAATTTCTGTGTAGTCATTTCCAGGTCTGAGAAGAATGCTGTTGGTAACTTAATGAGTATTGCGTTGAATCTGTAGATTGCCTTTGGTAGGATGGACATTTTCACAATGTTGATTCTTCCTATCCATGAGCATGGAATATTTTTCCATTTGTTTATGTCTTCTTGGATTTCTTTGAGCAGCACTTTGTAGTTCTCATTGTAAAGGTCTTTCACTTCTCTGGTTAGGAAGATGCTGAGGTATTTCATTTTTTTGGTGGCTATTGTGAATGGAATTGTGCTTTTTATTTGGGTCTCTGCTTGCTTGTTGTTGGTGTATAGGAATGCGACTGTCTTTTGCATGTTTATTTTGTTTTTATTTTATTTTGTTTCAGTGCCAGCAGGTTTTTGACAACTTCTCTTGGATTTTCAAGGTATAGGATCATATCGTCAGCAAAGAGGGATTACTTGACTTCCTCTTTTCCTATTTGGATACCCCTGATTTTCTTCTCTTGTCTAATTGCCCGAGCTAGGACTTCCAACACAATATTGATCAATAGGGGTGAGAGTGGGCAGCCTTATCTTGTTCCAGTTGTCAGGGGAAATGCTTCCAGTTTCTGTCCGTTTAGCAATATGTTAGCTGTGAGTTTATCGTAGATGGTGCTTACTATTTTGAGGTAAGTTCCTTCTAAACCTACGTGTTTGAGCGTTTTTATCAAGAGGGGATGCTGGATTTTATCAAAAGCTTTTTCTGCATCTAATGAAATAATCGTGTGGTTCTTGTTTTTACATCTGTTGATGTATTTAATGACATTTATGGTTTTGCGAATGTTGAACCAGCCTGGCATCCTGGGGATGAAGCCTACTTGGTCATGGTGGATGATTTTTGAAGTGTGTTTTTGGATCTGATTTGCTAGAATCTTGTTGAGGATTTTCGCATCTTTGTTTTTAAGGGCTATTGGCCCGTAGTTTCTGATTTTGTTGGATCTTTACCCGGTTTGAGTATCAGTGTGATGTTAGCCTCATAAATGGATTTGGGGAGAATTCCATGTTTCTCAATTGGCTGGAATACTTTTAATAGGATTGGTATCAGCTCCTCCTTGTACGTTTTGTAGAATTCTGCTGGAAAGCCATCTAGTCCAGGGCTTTTTTTGGTAAGTAGTTTTCGTATGACAGAGTCAATTTCCTTGGTTGTTATTGGTCTATTTAGTGTCTCAGTGTCTTCTTGTTTCAACCGGGGGAGGTTGTATGATGTCAGAAAGTCCTCCATTTCATTTAGGTTATCAAGTTTGTTTCCATACAGGTGTACATAGTAATCTCTGATAATCTTTTGTATTTCTTCAGGGTCAGTTGTGATTTGATCTTTTGTATTTCTGATTGTGTTTATTTGGGCTTTTTCTTTCTTTTTCTTGGTCATTCTGGCTAGGGGCCCATCACTCTTATTAATTCTTTCAAAGAAACATCTTTATGTTTTGTTGATGTTTTCTATGATATTTTTGTCTTCTGTGTCCTGTATTTGGGCCCTTATTTTTGTGATCTGGATTCTTCTGCTAAAGTTGGGGTTTTGGTTGTCTTCTCTTTCCAGCTCCCTAGGTGATTTGTTGGGCTCTCCACTTGTGATCTTTCCATTTTCTTGATGTGTGCTTGTAGAGATAGAAATTCCTCTCTGAGAACTGCTTTCAGGGCATCCCAGAGGTTTTGGTAAGATGGAAAACAGGGTATATTGAGAGGACAGAGATGCTCCTACAGTGGGAGGGAACCCGAAGGGGTTGCTGGTCTGCGGCAGAAAACCTGGTGCTTATATAGCCCTAAGTCCAAACTGATTGGCTGGCAGTAACTGTGAGCTATAACCATTCTGATCAGTCAGTATTAAGGACCAATGGGCAGGAGGTAGGGGCCTAATGGTGAACTGATCGGTGAGTACTTTAGCTCTAGCTTGAGGCTCACAGGGAGCTAGTTTACCAACACTGAGCCTGAGAGGCCTGCTGGAATTTCACCACATCATCATCAGAGGACCCACATGTCTGTCTGCCTAGCCTTTCTGTAGCTATCTCCTGTCTCATTTTTATTATTGCGTTGTAAGATTTCTTTGTATATAGGAATGTGTCAGGACCTCCAGTGGCTGCCTGAAACCATGGATAGTAGTACCCAACCCAACAGATACTATATTTTTTTCCTTGACATGCATACATAGGATAAAATTTAATTTATAAATTAGGCCTAGTAAGAGATTCACAACAATAACTAATAATAAAATAGAACAATTATAACAGTATACCAGCATTACTATTCTTGTGCTTTGGATCACTATAAAAAATAAATAAGGGTATAAATAAGGGAAACTTGAAAACATTGCAAACTGCCATATCAGACAATTGTTCTGATAATCAGGACATCTACTAAGTGACTAACATGTAGGTAGCCTAGACAGCATGGATACACTGGACAAAGGGATGACTCATGGCCCCATCAGGATGAAGTGGGATATTGAGAGATTTCATCATGCTACTCAGAATAGTGTACAATTTAAAACTTAGGAATTGTTTATTTCAGGAATTTTCTGTGTAATAGTTTTATGCTGCAGTTGATCATGAATAACTGAAACCTCAGGAAGCAAAACTGCTGATGGGGGGTCTCCTATACCCTAGATTTGTTTCTTTTCAGATGTATGATTTGGAATATTTTCTCTCATTCTGTGGGTTATCTTTTCAATTTCTTGATGATGTCCTTTGAAGAACAAAAGCTTTTAATTTTGATGTATTCCAGTTTATTATTTTGTGTGTGTGTGTGTGTGTATGTGTATGATCCAAGTTTTAGTGTGGTATATATTCCCATTGCCTAATGAATTGAATGTGAGTTCTTGAAGTACATAGCTGATATTGGTTGATTCCATTTTATCTATCTAAGAATGTGTTTCACCTTGGTGTTTGAAAGGTATTTAGAAAGGTATAGAATTTGGGATTGGCTGTTTTTTCTAATAGTACTTTAAAGATACTACTCCACTATCTTCTAGCTTATGACATTTCTGATGAAAATTTTTTGTCCTTATTTCTTTTTATTGTATCTTTTTTCCTTTCATGACCTTCAAGATTTTCTCCTTATGCTTGGGTTTCTTTGTTTTTCATTCATTTAATTTTATCATTTCCAAGTTAACTCTTGATTGTTTAGCCTGGTCTGCTGCCTTTTCCTTGCCAGTATACTTCTAGACATATTTCCTAAAATTTCAACTGATGTATGCATTGGTATATTAATTAATTGTTTAGTTAGTTAATTTCTGTATCAGCCTCAATCAAACATAATAAGAAAAATTGAGCAGCTACAGTCTTAGAATCTAAGCTATGATATGAGTAATGTTGGCCAAACTGCTATTATGAATTAGCCATCAGTGCATACTCTTCATCAATAGAGAGGAACACAATTTTATTCTTATCTTCACATAGATTGTTTACTCGTTTCTTTATTTATGTTACTGACTTAAAACCAATACAGTATTCTCTAGACTGAAGTTCTTAAGTGGCTCTCTAATGGAATGATTTTTTAAAATAACTATTTAAAAAATACTGATTTAGTACTTAGGACTCAGTACTGAACTAGAGCTTTACATGTACTGTTTAACTGTGAAGTCCCTTTACAGTTAAGTCCCACAAGACATTAGGGGAGTCTGACATCTTGATTGTGGCTAGGAGAGTCTCACATATTGATTTTATAGTTTTAAGTAATAATTAGTGCAAGTTGCCTTTTATAATATTGCAGATTACTGGAAAATTATGACCTTGAGATTTAACCAGACAACTGATTTTTATATAAAATTAGCTTTTTCTCTGCAATCTTGACGTATACATACATATGTCATGTTTGGGGGGAATGTTAGATTTTGATAATTATATTTTAAAAACTAAATGTCAAGAACAGAGTTAGTCAAGTGTTTTGAAGGGTTGATTTTTGAATTTTGCCATAATTTATTTATCAGGCCTTTGCAGATCTTCAGTGGTTGTGGAATCATGATGCCTCATGAAATTTACTGCTTGCTATCCACCCGCTAGATTTCATTGTGCTTTGGAATGCAGCTACTGGCACCAAACTCTAAGAGCTGTGCTGTGTTCTTTTTTTTTTTTTTTGAGTTGGAGTTGCATTCTGTCACCCAGACTGGAGTGCAATGGTCGCTCCCGGCCACCCCAGCCTCGACCTGCCAGGCTCCAGCAATCCTTCCGCCTCAGCCTTCCAAGTAGCTGGAAATACAGGCGCGCACTACCACGCCCGGCTCATTTTGATTTATTGTAGAGATGAGGTCTCACCAAGTTGCCCAGGCAGGTCTCGAACCTGCGGGCTCAGGCAATCCACTCACCTCAGCCTCCCAAAGGCGTGGGATTACAGGCTGAGCCACCGAACCCGGCTAACATTCTTTTGCTTTTGACCCTTTTGTGTCCTCACATTTAAACTTGTGAATAATAGTTGCCTGTGGAAAACAAGTTAAGTGAGGTATTTATAAGATAGTAATGCTTCATACATGAGATATACACATATGCACTGTACATCTATAATGTTAAAATGACTGAGCGAAGTGAGGAGGCACACCTAGTTTACATATCTGTAGCTGCTAATACATATACTAAATCAAAACCCCATATCATTTGCAAGTATTGTGATAGAAATGTAAACCAGCCAGCTATACTTTCACTGTGTAGAATTTGTGAATAGTATTAGACTAACCAGGGATAGAGTTACTTGAATATTTGAATTCAGATTTAATTAAAATTTGTTTTTCTAGGAACATTTAAATAACTTGAATCGAGGGTTTTATTTAGTTTGTGACTAAATTTAATTTCTTGCTTACAAGCAAACAAAAAAAATCTGAATTCATGCTATAGACTGATACATGTGAAGAACAGAAGCCCGAGGGAATTTTTCTTAATAGAGATGGTTTTTGCCAACATGCTTCTGAAGTTGTACTGAGCTGATGATCTGAAAATAAGATTTGTTTTGGATATTTTTGTGGCTAAATTATTTAGAAAATATTTATGTAGTCATCCAACAGGTTTGAGCTCTGGCTATTGTTCTGAGAACCAAAACAAGGGTTCCTGCTTTCACAGGGTTTGTATTATAGTGAGAGGGAGTCAGGTAGATCATAAACTCCAAGCAGAATGAATTAATAAATTCTGGTATAGTCAGCTGTGTTAGGTGGTATAAAGATAGTAAAATAGTATAAAGGCGAGGGAGGGTAATGGGGGATGAGGTGGGCAAGCTGTATTATATCAAGTGATCAAAGCAGGCTTCATTTTGATTGTGATCAGAAACGTGAAGAAGGTAAGGAAATTAGCTGAGGTTAAGAATGTTTTCCCTGGATGTGAATAATACAAAATTCTAACTTTTACTCATCAACGTTTCTAGAGAGGTGTGTGTGTTTCTGCATGTGTTGAAGAAAAAAGAGAAAGGCAGACAAGTAGAGGTTAAAATGGGAAATACGGCTCTCTAAATACAGTGTTTTTAGCCTTTTGTGTATATAAAGGTTGGTATATGAACATGTGCGTGTAAATGCAAATACACTTAGTCATCAGTTTGCTCACTAAATGCAGTGCTGGGGGAACACCTAGGAGAACTGGCTCAGCTGGCAGAGTCAGGAAAAGAAGGTGTCATAAAAAGAAGGGAAGCAAGGGGACCTTGAAGGATGAGTTCTGAAACCTAAAAAAGGAGACAAGGCTTTAAGCTAACTTGATTGCAGTAACTCTTCAGATATTCATAGTTTGGTTGGAGAAAGCGCCATGTGTTTCAGAGTGTCACTTGATGTAACATCTTTGATTTATACGAATTGAGTGTGCTAGGGTTGTCATAACTTTGAAGTGCTGCTTTGTTCCCTGTGCTTAAAACAGCTTCACTAACTGCTGGGATTCAGGGTAGAAAAGGTTTTTCTGTTGATATATTCTAGTATTAGTCATCCAAGTGTTGAAAGAGATTACTTTTTCAGTCATAAAAATGGCATAATTTGTGTTACTAAATGTGGTGCTTTCTCCTTGAATATTTTTGTTTCATGTACACTGTGGGCACCCTATTTTTTTTTTCCTAAATATTAATGAAAAGAAAACACTTGAGTCATCGTGAGGTTCAGTCTGATTCTTGAGAAGAAAAAGGAAACATATTTAAACTGAGTAGCTCATGATAACCATAAAAAACTTGATATCAAGTCAAGTATTTGAAGTTAGTTAATTGTGATATTCAGAGCCTCTTAAATATGAGATTTTTTTCTTCCTGCGTGAATCTTATATTCTGAAAAGTATATAGAAGTGATGGGGTAGAATGAGGAAAAGTGTCTAATGAAAGTCCATGCACTAAACTTATTTGAAAGAACAAATATATGTTCTTTCTGCCAGTAACATTCTGATATCTTTTTAATATAAAACATAGTTTAGAATGCTGAGCTTGGAGGCTTCTGTTGAATTGTAACAGACTGCCTGTTTCCAACTTGGAGAACATTCCCATGATGTTATGACTGTATAACATTGCTAGTTCTGTATTAGTCCCACGTCATTTTAAATAAAACTACTTAAGCTCGTCCAACTAGGAAATAGCAGAGTCGGGATTTTAGTGCAATGAAGATATCTCTCTCTCTTCCTACTCCTATCAACTAACTTTATTTTAAATTTGAAAACCTTTCAATAAAAGTATTATGTAAAAAGAAAGTAGTGCATAATTATATGTCTGTTCCTACTGAAATACATTTAATATAGGAAAGATTGTTACTCAATATATCTAACAATCACAAATTACTAAAATGGTTTTTAAAACTCTTTAATAGTCTTTTATATTTCTCTAGTTGAATCAGTTTTATGGGCACAGAAGAAAATGCTGTGGTATAAGTGAATAAAATACCCTAATTTGTTTCCACAAAAAGATTTAAGACAGCACAAAAGTGAATGAAGGCAGAGAAGGGGAAGAGACTTACCCAAGGCCATGCAGATAGTTCAGTAACTCCTGGTCCGATGGCCCTAATTGTCCTAAATGTTTATGTTTTAGTCCTGAGTTTGATTTTCACCATTTGTCTAATACTTGTAATTGCAAAGCAAAAATAAAACAAAACTACCTTTGCTTGCCAGATATTGTATTGCCACTTATCATCTCAAAGTGCAGACATATAATGTTCTACTACTTTACATAGTTCAAAAATTCAGAAACACATTTCTACCCAACCTATGTGATATTCTCATCATTTGGATTTTGTCACATAGCAGAAGTCTAAGTTTTGGCTGCTAATCTGTGTTGGTCATTTCAGGAAAGAAAAGACGTGCATTCTCAGTCACAATTTTTAGATGGAAAGTACAAGATTAAATTTTGGGTGAGCTCTTCTGAGGTGAATGAAAATTTTGACTAATTTCTTGATGCCTGAAGGAAATGATTAGTAAATGAATTTTTACCTCTCAATGATTGCCTTCAGTTGGAGTATCTGCTTTCAAACAGGAATCACGTGTTGTTACTCTGTCCTCCAGAGATTTTCATCCTTGACCTTGAAGTGAATCAAACAGAACCCACAGGAGTTCCATTTCTGCAGGTATATACAGTTTATAAATTCTATTCCCAAAAGTTATGACTGTTATATTCCAAAAGACTATACTCTTGCAGAAGTTCTTAGTTCCACTTTGTTTCTTTTATTTATCAAAAGATTAATGATACTGTATTGTAACTATTTTTCTGTACTTTTGATTGATTTGATTTACTCTAGAAATTGTGACTTACCCTGAGATATTTACTGAAATATTCAACTTACATGGATAAAGACAATTTTTTTTTTTTTAGGGTCATCAGTGAATATTTTAGATGTTCATTTAGTTTTAAAGTTTAGGGTTTTGTATATTTTTGTTTGTCTTTGTTTCTTTTTTGCCCATATTCTCTAAACAGGAGTTTGAATTTCACAGTATATGCCTTATTGACTTATTGTGTTTTAAAAAATAAATATATCATCTATTTAAAGGTACTACCCTGCTTTCAGCGTGGTTTATTTTGTCTACATGGAAATGGTTGTATAACCTTATGTGCTTGAAGATCTTATAATAACCCTTTTACCACTTCAAGTGAGGAACCAGGTGAGTTTTTGTATCGTGATAATGTTGATATTGTTCTTCAAAATTATTTCATAACGTTTTGTGTGGCAAGTGCCAGCCAAGGCATAGCATTAATGATAATCCTTGCCTTGAGAAAGTGTTAGAATATGGTTACAATAAGAGACATTAAAAAGTATAAGCCAACAATTAATCTCTCGATGTTGTAGTAGTGCACTTTCTATATAAAGCAAAGAGTAATACTTGTAGCTCCTTCTTGATGGTATCCGTGAGCCTAGTAGAACTTTTGTGAGTTTTTCTTTGGTTGCAAATCCAACTCTGTATGCCTTTATTATTGACCCCTCCCAGACTTCTCTGTTTTAGGAACTTCCATTGTTAAGTGACAGAGATTCATTAGTCTCTAAGGCACTCAGTTGTCAGCGCAGTACTATCTTAGAGAATAGAAAAAGTGTTTTTGTGAAAGGATGTACTATGTAACAGTGATACTGATTCTCATATCTTTTGCCAAGTACAGTTTTCAGGCTTATTGCATACTACTGAAAATTATGATGGGATTGTGTTTGTAATTTGATCACTGTGGATCAGTTTTCAAAGCATTTCTTTTACTTTAAAAATATTGAAAAGCAAGATATCTTAATTATAGTTGTTATTTTGGAGATTAAACTTGGTATGTATGGTCATAAGTGAGTTATCTTTATATTCTGAAGAAACTTAGTGGTAATTACAATAAGTGAAGCCATTCTTGACAAATTTTGCATTAGTTGAGGAGTAACATCATTTTTAGTTGGGTTTTTTGTTTAAATTGAAATAAATGGTAGTGATATTGGTATGGTTGCTCTCTGGTACTTAAAAGAAAACAATTTTTTATGTTAAGATCCAGATCCTGTTCAAGAGCTTACCTGTGCTTTTCGAAGCCAGTGTCATGCAATCAGGGTGACAAAAACTGTCCATCCCTTCAGTATAGTGTGCTGCTGTCCTGTCAATGAGAATGCAGCTGCCCTCATAGTGCCACGATGGTAGGATCATGATGTGGGGAACACAAGTCTGCTCTTTGTACTTGAAATTCATGGAATAGGTAAATTAATTAACAGGATCGTGGTTTTATTTTAATTTTTTTACTTTTTGTTCTTTTTGTTTGTTTGTTTGTTTGTTTGTTTTAATTACCAGAATTATATAAAAATAGCAGGGCTGACCGGGCTCAGTGGCTCAGCCTGCAATCCTGCGCCTTGGGAGGCTGAGGTGAGTGAATTGCCTGAGCCTGCCGGTTTGAGACCCGCCTGGGCAACTTGGCGAGACCTCATCTCTACAATAAATAAAAAAATTAGCCGGGCGTGGTAGCGTGCGCCTGTAGTTCCAGCTACTTGGAAGGCTAAGGCGGAAGGATCACCGGAGCCCAGCAGGTCGAGGCTGCGGTGGCCAGGAGCGGCCACTGCACTCCAGTCTGGGTGACAGAGTGAGACTCCAACTTAAAAAAAAAAAAGAAAAGGAAAGAAAAGAAAACAGCAGGGCCGTTTTTCTGTAAAAATAAATATTTAAGGTGACAATTAAGGCTTTAGATTATTAGGGAGTTATGTACACCTGGTAGAGCTATTTCACCTATGGGTAAGATTAATAAATAATGTAAAAGAAATAGAAAGCCATGATGTATAATCACTTCAATTCCTAATATGTAATGCAGACTTTAAATATGTAAAATCTTCTGATTATTATGTCTTTGCAGTTGCTCTGGTGTGTCACCTTTATATTCACCAGTGTCTTTCTGTGGAATTCCTGTAGGAGTGCTACAGAATAAACTCCCAGACACTTCCTTAGACAACATGATTGGTAAGCTTATCATTCTCCCTCTAATTCTCATGTAGGTATTCTTTATGAAGGGTAAAATTAATGGAGTCCCTGACTTGCAATTACTGTAAAGTTAGAATTAATGCTTTACAAAACTAAAACATAGAGGCATTCTTCCCTAAATAAATCAGAAGGGTATGCAATTTTTAAGAATAAAAGGGCCTGAGGTCACATACATTTGCATTATAGTTGTTGGAATTAGAAAATGTTCATTCATGAGATACACTCTGATCAAAAGGAAAGAAATGCCATTGGGCATTAGCCCTAGCTGAGCTATACCTTCTCAGCCGTACCTTCTCATGGCCTTCATGCCTGCTGGTCCCTCAGCTTGGGATAAAATGCTGTTTTTCTCTTTTCTAACGTGCTTATTCTAAATTCAACTCAAGTGTTGCTGTCTTTAATCTCTCACATCTGATTTAAGTGTTCTTCTTTTGTGGTTCCCTAATAGTTGTCAGTTGTGTGGTAATTATGGTTTTACTTCTGTCTCACCAATACATTATAAGCTCTACAAGAGTGGGACAGTGTTTGATTCAGTTTTGTATTTCTCAGGACTCAGTACAGGGCCTTGTGCATTCTAAATTTGGAGTAAATATTTGTTGAAGAAATAAAGTAACTGAGCAGCATTAGAAATAATTATTTAAACTTTTTGATATGAATTTTATTTTTATAGCGAGGATTTTTACTTTAAAAAATACTTATTTGTGGACAGAATAGTTAAAGTTACTCAGTTATGATGGGGCTATTATTAAAGGTAGAATGAGGATTTGTGATTTCAAATTTTATGTCAATCGAAAGACTTGAAGTGGAAGACTTTGTAAATAAGCCAAGTAATATTGACATCTAATCCTCTTAAAATTGTGGCTGTAGTTTATAAGAAATTTTCTCTCTTATGAATTATTCTTCCATAATGTGATTGAAACTGGAAATTGGTCTTTTTTTGCTGAAATGCTAGACAGGTGATATACTATGAAAAGCATGACCTTATTAATCAGACTAATCAGATCACATTTCTCGAGTGCTTAATACTATATGAAGTGCTGTGTTAAATCCTCTATATATTACTTCACCTGCTTACTACTATGTTAAGTACTCTGTGAAATACTCTATCTATTACCTGACCAAGACCCTGTAAGGTGATCTTCATTTAATACATATGGGAACTGAGGCCCAGAGAGATTCAAGAACGTGCTCCAAACCACATAGCCACACAGTGGAAGAGCCAAAATGTGATCCCAGTCTGCCCCTTAGCAATAGCCTCCAGTCCTGGTAGCTCCATTGTGATCTTGGGCCAGACTCTCCTCTAGAATTTAGTTTTGTCACGGTTCCTGCCAGTTAGAAAATCTTTTTGCTCCATGACACTACAAACCGTTACAAAATTCTTTCTCTTCACCATTTATTCCACCAGTAAATCCACATGAGGAAATCTTGATGCGTACTTCTTGAAAAATTCATTTTATCAGTAACACAATTTTTTGAGTTAGTTGACCTTGTCTGTTCTTAATATGAAATATTAAAGTGAAAAGAATTAGAAAACACACACACACACACACACACACACACGAACAAAGCTAATCAGTAAAATGAAGCGTATAGGAGGTTAAGATCTTATGCTGTTTAGGTATCTAAGTGATGTATATTATAATATTTAAGAGACTAAGCGATGCAGGTTGTATAGCAGTTCTTGACAGTGTAGTTGATTTTAAAGTGTTAAGTAAATAAATCTTTGTACTTGGAAACATATAAGTGGGAACTTGTAATTAAGCTGTTAACTTGAAATTCATTGTGTACTTAGTGATAATTAAAAGCAATTCAGTTGAATATAGAGGCTGATTTATATTCATTGGCTAAAGGCTGATGCTTATTAAGGCTGAATCTGCCCTACCTTATGAATTGCCTCTTATGGAAAATGCTTGAAGAAAAATGTGGCAGTTTGCAGGAGTGAACTCCAAGTTGATAGGATTGGTATATGTGGTAGTTACCTATTGAACTTTCCATCTTTCACTATTAAAGTTAGGCAGAGAGATTGGTATTGCGTGGCTATCCTTAAGGGATCATATTTGTAATAAATTGATGGACATTATAAACATAAATTTTATGGATACAAAAATGAAAGTATTATGAAAACAGTTTTACAGCTTCAAAAGGTTAGTGAATGGTCTTGATTTTGTTCTCTTTACATTCACATTTTGTTAGACTGGCTTTTAAGTGGAGTTATCTTTCTAGTTTGAGACTTGATAACCTAAGAATGAATGGTACATTTGAAAATAGTGCCGTTTAAGACTTCACTATTGACAGTGATAGTTTATGTATCATTTGCATTATTTATTAGTATACATTTCTATTTATTATGTTATATATTCATATATAAAGTATTTAATTATAAAGCTTCAAATTGGTAATGACATTGCCACATTATGTTTTCTTAATTAGAAATTCTAAATGAGATTCCCACTAAATTAATATGCTTAATTTTTTGTTTTGTCATTTAGATAGGTATAAGTAACGGTTCTATCCTGGTGTACCATCTCGCCAGTGGTTTGCCTGACACAAGGAGTTAAGCATCACTCATGTGAAGTCAAGTGAGTATGCCATTGTGATGCTGAGGTCATAAACTTACATAATATCAGAAAAAAGTTTTCATCGACTTTTCTACGTTGAGTGTTCTACAGTGGTATCTGCAGTGGTGATTATTTGACTGACAAGTTAAAATAAGGCTCCTGTTTAACTAATGGCTATGTTAATCAAGGATGAGAACTAATTGTTTGCTTTGTAAAGAACATATGCACTGGAGCATTCTCTTTCCTCTTTTATTGCTACATCCTACTTATTTATTTATTCTGAGGTCCAGGCTGTTACCTCACTGGAGACTCCTTTGTTGCTTTATTTCACTTATTTTTCATTTCTGTGAAGATCGATCAGTGGGGCTGCTCATGACAGATTTGAATAAAGTCATTTTAATTGTCAATTAGTCTTTTTAAAACACTGTCAGAAAAACACCAAAACTGTATAGTGTTTATACTTTGATTTTGAGAAGTGATCTGTTTATGAGTCTATTTCCTTATAAACTCATGTTGTCTGAGGGAAGGCTAAATCTGCAGAAGAATGCCTCCTACTTTCTGTTTCAAGTGCATACTACCTGCCCCTTAGCATATTTTGCTGACTGCAAGGTGCTTTTTCTTTTTTGCCCTATCAATGATAGATAGGATACGCACAAATAGTATAAGTTTTCAGTGTATATTGATGCTATTTTAGTGAAAGTGTAAGGAAGGCCTTTTCTGTTTTCTCTGTGTGGCCTAATTATAGGTCTTGTGTATCCATTAAAATTCGTAGTAGAGCCTTGCAGTTGCAGGCGTGTTCTCTGAGCTTCTGTCTCCCTGAGAGCACTTTCTGGATGACTTCCCAAAACCACAGCCCAGCCCCCACCAGTGTTACAGCTGCCAGCAAAGGAGCTGAGCCCAGTGGGAGTGCCACCTGGAACCCCGTGGGCAAAAAGGCTACTGCAGGAGCTGATGACCCTCATGATGTCTGATGACAAAGGAATTTCTGCTTTCCCTGAATCAGGCAACCTTTTCAAATGGGTGAGGACCATCCTGGAGCAGCTGGAGCAGTATATGAAGACCTGAGGAATTAGCTCTCCCTGGAGCTTCCCAGCGGCTACCCTTACAATGTACCTATGGTGAAGTTCCTTAGGTCCTGCTACCACCCCAACATGGACACTTAGGGCATCATCTGCCTGGACCTCCTGAAGGACAAGTGGTATACCCTCTGTGATGTGAGGACCATCCTGCTCTCCATTTAAGCTTGTTGGGAACACCCAACATTGATAGCCCTTTCAACACTCATGCTGCCAAACTTTGGAAGAACCCCACAGCTTTTAAGAAGTACCTGCAAGAAACCTACTCAAAGCAGGTCTTTGGCCTGGAGCCCTGAACTGGGCTGCATAACCTCTCCTGTGTCTTATTTTATCTCTTCCTTGAGATGGTCTGTCCTTTCCTTGATCCTGTGCTGTGGTGTTATCTTTGTTTTGTTTTTTAAATTGTCTTTGAGCCCTTTGATGTATATTAAATAAATGTGTTTTAAGAATTTTGTAGTAAACGCTTAGTGAGCACGTTATTCTGAGTAAATGCATTTTCTGGATGGAGAAGGGTGACCACTTTAAGTGTCACAGCTTCTTGTGATGGTAATCGCTGAAAAGTTTGTATTTCATTATTCTTTCAAGTGCTTTGTTTTGTGGTACAGTTCAGGTGACTGCTGATTGCCACCTGATCCTGTTTCCCTACGGTACCTCCCCAAACATATTTACATGGGATAGTAATGTCTTCAAATGCTTTGGGCTTTTCAGGTGCAATGACACAGGTATCTGTGTGGACACTTGCAGACTATTTTTCATCTCTCCTCCTCTTCTGTTACAATATCTGCAATTTGCCATGCTGACACTTCTTTTAGTAGTCTCTGCTGCCACTGCTAATACCTTCTCTCGTTCTTTTTTCCTGTCTGCATTTCTTCTCTGGACATTTCCTTTCACCCTTGCCTTCTGTGTGTGATGTTATCTTTTGTGGCTAACACTAACCAATTAAAACTTTCCACTTACCCCGTACTAGTTCTAAGTATTAAGTAGCAATGCTTTGCATAAATCATTTCATTGAATCCCCATTACAATCCTGTGAGTTAGACATCATTTAATCTAACAAAGTTTCCTGAGCACCTATCATGTGCCTGGGGAGGCATGACATGGTATGTCTCTTCAAACAGAGCACAGTGTTTCTCAGGTAGTCACATATTTCCTAGTTATTCATGCTTAGATTAAAGTTCTATTTGGCCTTAGATTTGAGCTTTAATAGTCCTCCAGGAAGCCCTGCCTATTGAGAGCAGAATATGTGTGACACTTCCAGGATCATGTTGAACAGTGCAGCACTTTCTTTTAGAAAAAAGTAATGTGCATGTTCTCACTCATAAACAGACTTTGAACAATTATTGTAATATTATAAGAAAAGGAACTGGCAGTAGTGGGAAACTGCCAAGGGAGAAGGGGGCAGGATTGGCAGCAATGGGAAACTGTGGGGGGGACACACCTCATCAACAAGGGTACCTGCATAATGAACATTTGTATACCTAACCCTGAATTGTACCCCACATCTTTAAAATAAAATAGGCCAGGCTTGGTGGCTCTGCCTGTAATCCCAGCAGTTTGGGAGGCCGAGGCGAGTGGATTGCCTGAGTCTGCGGATTTGAGACCAGCCTGGGCAACTTGGCAAGATCTCATATCTATAACAAATCAAAAATTAGTCAGGTGTGATAGTGCTCGCCTGTAGTTCTGGCTACTTGGAAGGCTGAGGTGGAAAAAATCGCTGGAGCCCAGCAGGTCGATGCTGGGGTGGCCATGAACGTGCCACTGTGTTCCAGCCTGGGTGACGGAGTGAGACTCCAACTCAAAAAATAACAAAATAAAATGAATAAAAAATAGAAAAAGGTAATGTCTCTTTTCTGCTAGATTGTAAGCTTCAGTAGGACAGCAGTTATCTGTCACATCCACAGGGGCATTTGTAGTGCATAGCACAGTCACCAGAATCTACTGGGTATTTAACAGATATATTTTTTTAAAATAGTGGATGGGGAATGGGAGGACTGAACTTCCTGCAGTCCAGAGATAGTGGCATCACTATACCAGCACATAATTAGTTCTGATTGGTAGCAGGAAGCTTTGGACGGTGTGTCTTAGGTTTTCCATGGACAAACATCTGACGGAAGCTGTCAGACTTATCTAGAGAGCAGAATATGTTCAGAATGATTCCTGTCTTTTTTTGTTGTTGTTCACAACATCTTTCTTTCCAATATGTAGGCTTGTTACTTCTTGCTTTGCTGCACTAACTAGGACCTCCCATACCATGTTGATTAGAATTGGTAAGAGCTGACATCTTTGCTCTGATCCTGAATTTATGGAGAAAGCATTCAGTCTTCAGTACTAAGTATAATGTCAACTGAAGATTTTTTGTCAATTACCTTTTTTCTGGTTGAAGAAGTTCTATTCCTAGTTTGCTGAGACTTTGTATCATGAGTAGGTGTTGAGTTTATCAAATAATTCCTCTGTGTTTATTGACATGATCATATAATGTATATTTTAAAAAGTCTGCTAATGAGAATTATATTGATTGATGTCCAGATTTTAAACCAACTTAACATTCCTGGAAAAAACTGGTTGCTCATGATATATTTCTGTGTTGATATATTGTTAGATTTGATTTACAAATCTATGACTAGAGTTTTATATCTTATGTTCATGAAGTATGTTGGTCTAGTTTTCATGCAATATCCTTATCTGATTTTGGTCTCAAGGTAATATTGACATTGCAGAATGTGTTGTGAGGTATTCTCCCATCTTTTTTTCGGATGAGTTTGTATATTATTTCTTCCTTAACTAGGTAAAATATACCAGAGAACCCATCTGAGCCTAGAATTTTGGAGGTAGAAAAGTTTTCAAAAACAAATTTGTTTCATTGATACAGGGACTATGAATAAGCTCTATCCTGTTTTTTAATTTTTTGATCTTTCATACTTGGTGTCTTTCAAGTAATCTGTCCATTTCATTGAAGTCACTAAATGTATAAATTGATTGCTATAAGCTTGTTCATAGGATTCTTTTGTAATCCTTTGCATGCCTCCCTTATCTGAATAATATCTTTCATTCCTGACATCAGGAAATTACATCAATTTAATTGATCTTGTCAAAGAAACTGCTTTTGGTATTTTTAATCTTTATGATTTTCTATTTTCTGTTTTACTGACTGCCAGTTTCATCTTTTTATTTTTCTTCTGCTTACTGTTGAATATGCTTTTCTTTTTCTAGTTTCTCAAAGTAGAAACTTAGATAATTGAGTTCAGGTGGTTCTCTAAAATTTAACATAAGCATGTGATGCTCTATAAGCACTATCTTTCTATATTTTACAATTTTTGATATAATGTATTTTCATTTAAGTTCACTTCATAATATTCTAAAATGTCCATGGGGTATTATTCACAGATATTTTCTTTAATAGGTATTTTGGATGCTTTTCCAGATATCTTTTTGTTAATTTCTAGCTTCTGTTGGGATCAGAGAGCATATTTTATATTTTTATAATGTGATGTGTTTTTTGTTTGTTATATTTTTTCGAGTCAGAGTCTCACTCTGTAGCCCAGGCTGGAGTGCAGTGGTATGCTCATGGCCACCACACCCTTGATCTGCTGGGCACAGGCAATCCTTCCACCATATTCTTCCAAGTAGCTGGAACTACAGGCGTGTGCTACCATGCCCAGCTTATTTTTTGATTTATTGTTGAGATGAAGTCTCACCAAGTTGCCCAGACTGGTCTTGAACCCTTGAGCTCAGAAAATCCTCTCACTTCAGCCTCCCAAAGTGGTGGGATTATAGGCTTGAGCCACCACACCTGGTGTGATGTGTTGTTATAGCCCAGGATATCTTCTGTCTTGATGGGTGTTTCATGTATACTTGAAATGTTGTGTACTCTGCTGTTAATTTGAGTATTCTATAAATGTCAGCTCAAGTTGGTTGATGTTATCATTCAGGTCTTCGGTATTACTGATTTTTTGTCTGCCTTTACTACCAATTACTGAGTAATGGATGTCGAAATTGCTTACTTTAATTGTGGATTTATTTATTACTCATTTGAAGAACTCAGGTTCTTGCTTTGGATATTATGAAACTCTGTTATTAGGTATATTTAGGATTGTTATGTTCTGGTACTACTCTTTGTGAGGAAGTCTTATTTGTCTGATATTTGTGTAGCCTCTTCAGCTTCCTTTTGGTTAATGTTTGCATGATATATATTTCTCTGTTTCTTTTTTACCGGTAACCTATTGGTGTCTTTATATTTAAAGCTGTTTTTTTGTAGACAGCATATAATTGGGTTTATTATTTTCTATTTGATCTGACAATCTTGGCCTTCTAATCGCAGTGTTTAAATTATTCATATTTAGTCTAATTATCAGTATGGCTTGTGTTTAGATCTACCATCTTTTGAAGTGTTTTATTTTTTAATTGTAAATGAATTAATAAAAATATTTTAACGTATTAGGTTAAATTTTGGTATGCAAAATATTAAGTGCTATAACCTACAGAAACAAAAGTTCTTGGAGGGCATCAATAGTTTTTAAGAATAAAAGAGTCTTGAGACTAGAAAGTTTGAGAACTGGTCAGATTTTTGGGACTCCAGTCTCTTCTTTGTCCAATCAGACTCTACACATCCCTGTCAAATTAATAAATCAAAAACCTCTGATCCCATCATTCCCTACTTCAAAACTTTCAGTGATTACACTATTCTCTGCAGAATAAACCCCTATCTAACCTAGCATGGCATATAAGGTCTTTGTAAATATAATTCAAAATTCACATTTTTGTCTTTTTTTCTCATGATTACTCTCACATTCTCTACATTTCAAGTAGCATGTTTTCTAAGCACAGCCTCCTTTTCTGTCTTGGTCATTTATCATATTTGAATCTGTGCTTGGAATTCTATTTTTCTGTCATCTTGTTCACAATGTATCTTTATAGCACTGGTCACATTCTGTCTTATATTATTTGTATACATGTCTTTATAGGCCTTTACATTAGATATAGCATATATTTGTATAATCCATCATGGCTTATGACATTCTTTCATGCATGCTATTAACAAAAACATTATTGCAGCATTGTGTGAGGATGGTATGGTGGGTATTATTAACACCAGTTTATTTTTTTATTTTTAAAGATGTGGGGTATAATTCAGAATGAGGGATACAAGTGGTTATCATACAGGTAAAGTTTGGGCCTCTCTTTGGTCCCCAGTCCACCTGGTTTGAGATCAAGTACCTTTATTGGTGTTATGAGCCCCCCACCCCTGACAGTGTCCTGATACTGCCAAATCCTTTTTTATTATTAACACCATTTTAAACATAAGTAGAATAAAACTCAAAAGGGTTACTTTGTTTTTCTGAAGTCACATAATTATCAAGTGTACATGTGGATCTCCCTACTCTGCCACAAATTCCTCGATGCCAGCCATCATTTGTTAATACTGTTTTAGTTTCTTACAGTGGCTACTGGGTAATCAGGGCTCAACTCAGGTTTGTTGAATTGTGTTTGTGGACATCATTCAGTACTCCTTTCAGGCTTAACAGAAAGTGAGTAAAGTGGAATTTTTGAATACATATTGTGGTAGGATAATAGAAACTTTACATACTTTTCAGTTTAATTTTTGCCACAAGGTGCATATCATTCTGTTGAGGTATTCTCATGTCATATATGAGAAACTGAGCCTCAGGAGGATTAATGTAAGTTGTGGCACCAGGATTTGAATCCGGTTCACTTTTTCTTCTGAGCTAGACTCCTTGCCAAGTTGTGTGAGACTATATGAACTGGCAAAGGCCATCTTAAAGCTTAACCTACTTATGAAATTGTGGGGGCTACATGTTAACCAAAACAGTCTGTGTTTAGAACATGTCATCTGAGGTTTTCAATTCACTGGACTTTTTATTTCACCTAATTTATGGAGCATTTTTTGCATGAGGAGGCTTATTTAGTAATTTTGTATACTTTAGGCAATATTTGGAAGTTGTATTCAAAGATAAACCCCTAGAGTTCTGGGATGTTTGGACTAGTACTCTTCTTAGAGAAATGTCTAAAAAGTTCCCTTCACTTAACTGCTTTGGTAAGTTACAGTTTAGAATTAAATAGTTTATGTAGGTATGTTTGTATGTGTTAAATATTTTCTTTAGCTTGAGTTAAAATAATCACTACCATGTATTAACTTGCGAAAAATGTGTGTTCAACAAAATGATCTAAATAAATGGAGATAACTCTAATTTTCTTGGATGGGTCAATGTGTATAGAAATACAGTTAGATAGAAGGAAAAACTTCTAGTCTTCAGTAGTACAGAAGGGAAATTATAGTTAACAATAATTGATTATCTGTCAGAAAATTGGCCAAGGTATTACAAGGTGTAAAACCTTGGTATCTTCCTAACCAGAGAAGTGAAAGAACGTTGCAAGAAAAACTACAAAATCCTGCTGGAGAAATCAAAGATGACACAAATCAATGGAAAAATATTTCATGTTCATGGATTGGAAGAATCAACATTGTTAAGATGTCCACCCTACCAAAGGTAGTCTACAGATTTAATGCAATACCCATTAAGTTACCAGCAGCATTCTTCTCAGACCTGGAAATGAGAATACAGGAATTCATCTGAAAACATAAATGACTATGAATTGCCAAAATAATCCTCAGCAAAGAAACAAAGTGGGAGGTATCACACTTCCAGACTTTAAAATTTAGATAAGGCCACAGTATTCAAAACAGCCTGGTACTGGCACAAGAACACGCCTATAAACCAATAGAACAGGATAGAGATTCCAGAAGAAAAACCTCATGTTTTCAACCATCTCAACTTTGACAAATCCTCAACTAACAAACACTGGGGAGAGGTGAGCTTATTCAGTAGATGGTGCTGGGAAAACTGGCTGAAAACATGCATAAGATTAAAACAAGTTCGCTCCTATCACCATTCACAAAAATCAACACTAAATGGATCAAAGACCTAAATGAAAAACCCCAAGCTATAAGAACGTTAGAAAATGCTGGTGACACCCTTATGGAAATTGAAATTGGCAAATAATTCCTGATCAAAACCCCAAATGCCCATGCCATAAGAGATAAGATAGACAAGCGGGACCCCATCAAACTGAAAAGCTTCTTCCAAGTGAAGGAAACCTTCAAGGGAGCGGGGACACAGACCACAGTATGTGAAAAAAGTTGGCCAACTGTATATCTGACAAAAGCCTAACATTCAGGATGTACAAGGAACTCAAAGGTGCTGAAAAGAAAAAAAAAACAAACATCCCTATTATGAACTGTGCAAAAGATATTAATAGACCCCTCTCAAAAGAAGACATGCGAGCAGCCAACAGATACATGAAAAAGTGCTCAGCCTCACTAATCATGAAAAATGCAAATTGAAACCAAACTGAGATACCATCTAATTCTGGTGAGGAAGGCTATCATCAATAACTCAAAAAACAACAGATGCTGAAGAGGATACGGCAAAAAGGGAACACTTCTACACTGTAGGTGGGAGTGTAAACTAGTACAATCACTGTGAAGAACAGTTTGGTGATTCCTAAAAGATCTAAACCTCAACCTTCCATAGGACTCCACAATCCCCCCATTCGAACTCAAATCACTCTTTGGAAAGGATACTTGCACATGCATGCTTCTTGCAGCATTATTCACAACAGCAAAAACATGGTACCAACCGTGCTGCCCATCGTAAGAGGACTGGATAAAAATAGTGGGGTACATATACACGAGGGGACATTATGCAGTCATAAGAAGGACAGAAGTTTGAATTTCACAGCAACGTGGATGAACTTAGAGTCTGTGATCCTGAGTGATCTCGTACAGAAAAAAAAACTGAGTACCACATGTTCTCACACATAGGTGGATCATGAGCGATTATCATAATACTCTAAGAAAGAGATTCGAAGTAGTGGGAAACTGCCTGGGGAGAGAGGAGCACACCTCATCAGTAAGGATCACCTCATCTGCTCTCAATCCAGGTGCGGACCAAAGTGAGGCCCAAACTTTACCTTCACAAGGACCACTTGTAGACCTAACCCTGAATTGCGCCCTACCACTTTAAAATACAAAGAAAGGGAGGGAGGTCAGGTGATTGGACATTGAAGAAGTGACTTCACTTCCTTGGAGATAGAACCCAACAGAACCTAGGTGTCTGGTAACCGGGCACTATAATCCGGTGACAGTTGGGCATCCGGGTCAGTTGGGGAGAGACTCACAGGAGAGCAAGATGTTCTCCTGCTGTGTCCCCACTCCTCGTGGTCCTAGCTTGAGAAGGACGCGCATCGCGAACCTATGGAGACGATTCCGACGTTGGCTCACCCCTCGTGGCCGGCACTGCAGGCCGGAGCGTGCAGAGGTAATTAAGGAAAGCCCAGGCCCCTCAGAAGCCAGGCCTCTCCAGGATGCCCTCAGGGCAGCCCCACACCACTTCCCCCACACCACCCGGGGGAGGCGGGGAGGAAGACAGGAAGGGGCCCTCCCGGAACAGGGTTGAGACGTCGAATACTGGAAGCCTGGTGGGTCTCTGGTCCACCTCCAGGTCACGGCTGCCAGGGTGGGAAGGCGAGAGTTGGGGACCAAGTTTGTCAGTCCCAGGACTTCAAGGTGTCATCTGGTTCCCCTCACACCTGGAGGTCTCTGGAGATGCTCCTCTGGGCCTGGTCTCGGGAGCAGAACTTCTAACAGCGGGGTTTCTCCGGGGGCAGCCAGGCAGGCAACTGACACCTCTTGGCCTGGCTGCCGGGCCCTGTCTTCACAGGTTCACCTGTGGACAACTCCTGAGGAGCCGTGCCAGGTGAGAGCCAACTGTGTGCCAACTGTGACTAGTGCTGTGCTGGGGTGAGAGTGGGCATGCAGGGGTCTACCTGGCTGGGGACCTGAGAAGACTGGGCGGTCCCAGGACTCAGACCCAAATGTGGGGTCACCCTGGCCTCTGCCCAGATGGCAACTGGGTGAGGTGCAAAGTCCCTGTTCACATACTTGTGGGATTATCAAAGAAAATGCTCTTGTGCTACTTTCATGTACACTAGGCCATGTGTATTTTTGCTTGTAGCTACTGTTTTTATTGTTTGAACTCCCAGCCCAGGTAGCCCCTGAAGCAGGCAGCTCTGTTGCCTTGCCAGAAACTTCCCTACGGTTTACACACCATCAGTTGTAGTAGAGCGGTTTGCACACAGAGAACTACGAGGGGCTCTTTCACAAAAAAGGAGCTAAGCTACTCTGCGTTTGTCTGGATTGTGTTATCGCAGGGACCTCACCCCGTAGCCATCTGGGCAGAGCTGTGCCCTCACATGTCTTCATTGTATTCCATGAGGGAGGCTGTTTCCCACAACAGTTCTGTCTTTCAAGTCTGTGGAGCCCGACTTGAGAAAATTCCTTATCCATGAGGGTCCTGCTCCAGAGAGCATCCTGTGTGTGTCCTTATAGGCTATATCAGTTGACCAGGGATGCCGTATCATAGCACAATGCACCACAGGACTCGTGCAACAGAAACTCAGTAGCTCCCGAGTCTGGAGGCTAGCTTAAGCTATTGGTTGTTCTGAATTGACTTGAGGCCTCTCTTCTTGGCTTGTCCATGACTATCTTCTACCTCTGTGTCCGCAGGGTCTTCTCTTGTGCTTTTCCAGGTCCTACCACCTCTCCTTAGCAGACCTCCAGTTACATTAACTTGGGGACCACCCCAATGAAATCACTCATAGTTAATTACCCTTTTAAGCACCCCATGTCCAAATAAGCCACATTTGAAGGCACAGGGGCTTTCAACATGAACATACGGAATTTGGGGAAGGGACAGAATTCAGTCCATAACATATATGACCCCCTTCCAAAAATAGACTCCCAGGAAAGAAATTACTTGCTGAAAGCATACACAAACATCGAATATTTATAGCTACAGTTGGATTACTTTCCAAGTGCGCTGTGGCAGGAACATCGTCACCAACAGTCTCTGAGTGCAGTTTCTTCTCTATATCCAGCCTTGCTGGATAGCAACATTCTTTTAATTTACTGACAATCTGGGTTATCTGTGATAAATAAAATCCCCCCCCACGACTTTTTTTTTCATTTCCACTTTCCTAGCTGGTACGTGTGAGGCACCACTCAGCTGTTGACTGCTTTGGGGTTTTCTCCCCCCTGCATCGTCTGCTCAAGTTCTTGGCCCGCGATGAGCTTTCCCCACCATACAGGCTCTCGGCCTT
>NW_007232326.1:0-22304 GCF_000164805.1 Carlito syrichta
TAGCATCTATGTTCATCAAAGATATTGGCCTGTAGTTCTCTCTCTTTGTTGGGTCTTTACCTGGCTTGGGTATCAATGTGATGTTGGCTTCGTAAAATGATTTGGGGAGAGTTCCATCGTTTTCAATCGCCTGGAATACCTTCAGTAGGATTGGTATCAGCTCCTCCTTCAATGTCTTGTAGAATTCTGCTGGAAAGCCATCTGGTCCAGGGCTTTTTTTTGTAGGTAGTTTTCTTATTACTTAGTCAATTTCCTTGATTGTTATTGGTCTATTTAGGGTCTCAATTTCTTCTTGTTTCAACCTAGGCAGGTTGTGTGATGACAGAAAGTCCTCCATTTCCGAAAGGTTTTCAAGTTTGTTTCCATACAAGTGTACATAGTCTCTAATGATCTTTTGTATTTCTTCAGGATCAAATGTGACTTTTGTGTTTCTGATTGTGTTTATTTGAGCTTTCTCTCTCTTTTTCTTGGTCAGTCTAGCTAGGGGACCATCTATCTTGTTTATCCTTTCGAAGAACCAGCTTTTTGTTTCATTGATTTTGTGTATTATCTTTTTGTCTTCTATGTCCTGGATTTGGGCTTTTATTTTGGTGATCTGGATTCTTCTGCTGAAATTAGGGTTTTTGTGCTCTTGCTTTTCCAGTTTCCTTAGGTGGCTTGTTAGGCTGTTAATTTGTGATCTTTCCATTTTCTTCATGTGCATTTGTAGGGACATAAATTCCGCTCTTACTACAGCTTTCATGGCGTTCCAGAGATTTTGGTAAGATGTTTCTTCATTTTCATTTGTTTCCAGGTATCTTTTGATCTCTGTTTTGACTTCATCATTGACCCAGGAGTTCTTTAGCATCATGCTGTTTAGTGTCCATATTTTTGTGGGTTTCTGGGGGACCCTGTTGGTGTTAATGTTTATTTTTATTCCACTGTGGTCCGAGAAGGTGCACGGTAAAATTTCAGTCCTTTTAAATTTGCTTATGCTTGATTTATGACCAAGTATGCTGTCGATCTTAGAATACGTTCCATGCAGTGATGAGCAGAATGTGTATTTTGTGGTCTTTGGATGGAGGGTTCTGTAGGTATCAATTAAGTCCATTTGATCAAGGGTCACATTGAGGTTTCGGATCTTGTTGCTAATTTTTTGTCCTGATGATCTGTCTAGGGTTGTGAGTGGGTTATTAAAGTGCCCAGCTATGATGGTACTTGAGTCAATGTCTTTCTTAGTTTACCTAGGAGCTGCTTTATGAAAGTTGGTGCTCCTATGTCGGTGCATATATGTTTAGGATGGATATTTCTTGTTGATGGATTGAATCTTTTATCATTATGTAGTGATCTTTCGTATTTTTTTAATTTTGATAGCTTAAAGGGTATTTTGTCTGAGATTAAGATCACTACTCCTTTTTTGTGTGTTCCATTTGCCTGAAAATATGTTTCCCATCCTATTACTTTGAGTCTTTGAGTGTCCTTTCTAGTGAGGTGAGTCTCTTGAAGGCAATAGATTGTTGCCTGGTGATATTTTATCCATTTTGCATTCTATGTCCTTTCATTGGTGCATTTAGTCCGTTCACATTCAAACTAATTATTGAAATGTGGGAGTTGATCCCTATCATAATGTTCTTACAGAGTTGTTGTTCTTCCTGTTTGTGTGTTCTTTCTTTTGGTTTTAGAGTTGGATCATGTGTGTTTTTAATCTTTTGCCTGTACTCTTGTGAAGAACATTGTTGTTCTTTTTTCCTTTTCTTCTGAGTTCAATACTTTCTTAAGTGTTTCTTGTAGAGGTGGTCTGGTGGCAGCATAGGTTCTTAGGGATTGGATATCTGGGAAAGATTTTAATTCTCCCTCACTGATGAAGCTTAGCTTGGCTGGGTAGATTATTCTCGGTTGAGATTGTTTATCTTTTAGAACTTTGAAAACAGGGCTCCAAGCTCTCCTAGACTGGAGGCTTTCTGTAGATAAATCTGTTGCTATTCTAATTGGTCTTCCCTGGTAGGTAGTCTGACCTTTTTGTCTTGCAGCCTTTAGGATTTTTTCTTTTATACCTACTTTGTTGAGGTGAATTATTATGTGTCTGGGAGTTGGTCTTCTCATTTGTTGTCTTGCAGGGGTTCTCTGAATCTCTTGTGTTTGAATTTTTTCATCACTTATGAGATGGAGGAAGTGTTCTTGAATGATTTCATGAAGTGTTTGTTCCAGTGTGGCCTCTGTTTCTGTCTCTGCCTCAGGAAGGCCAATTACTCTTAGATTTGGTTCCTTGAAGTGATCATTCATCTCTTGACAGTTTTGAAGTGTCTTTTTGAGCTTCTTTTCTATGTTTTTGACAGTTTGGGTTAGTTCTGTGTTTTGGTCTTCAAGCTCTGAGATTCTTTCTTCTACTTGGCTAATTCTGCTTTCCATGCTTATTAGGTTGTTATTTATTTCCATCACAATATTCTTTACTGCTGTTATTTCTGACATCAGCTCCTTCCTATTTTCCTCTTGTCTCTCCTCAATTTTTTCAATTCTCTCTATTAATGTCTTGATGTCTGGGTTCATTGCATGTGACCAGTCATTCTGAGGGCTCTTCATTGTTTGTGTTCCAGAGTCTGTTTTCTCAGTGTCTCACCTCCCAGGGATCTGTGTGAGACCTATATTCTTCTTTTGGTTTTTCTTCATTTGTGTGGTTTTTTTCCCTCCCTACTTTTTCCTTCCCTCCATGTCACTATTTTCTTTAATTGTGTTATTCAGGGGTAGAGGGGTTGCTTTTACTTCTGTTTGTTCAATCTCCTATTCTTCTTTATGTATGCCCTGTTACTTTGTTCAATTCTGGAGTTGCACTGTAGGTGGGGGTGGTCCTTTTTTGCAGTTTTGAGATTTACTTAAGGGGGAAGCTGTGATTCAAAATCTATCTGCAGGTACTGGTATCCACCAACAGGTACATGGATAATCTGAAACCCACTTCCCACTGCCTTGGAGTCTGTCCATGCAGTGGGGCTGTAGGTTTACTTCCTGAAATAAAATGAGATTAGTAGAGGGACGAGAATGGAGCAGATAGTGGGGGAAAGAGGGGGTGGAGCGAGAGAGGAGTAAGGCGGGAAACAGACGAGTGTACCAACAAATGGAGAGCGAGACCTAAACTGAAACAGATAAAAACAATAGACCACGGCTACAGACTAATGAACTCCCATACAAAAAAACTAAAACCTACAATGATGCTAACATACAAGCTAACCAACCACCTTATTGGTGTGCTGTTCCTCTATACAAAGATATGGCTTACAGAGAGGAGAAAAAAGAAGAAAAGGAAGAGAAAAAAAAGGAACAAAACAGTAGGAATAGAATCAAGTCATTAAACTAACAGAACAAATTAAGCACAGTGTTTTCGTTGAAACTTTTTGTTTTAGTCCAATGTCCTGTCAGCTCTAATTTCTTGCTGTCTTCTCAAGCTGGTAAATTAGTTCACAGTTGGGGTCAGTTGCCCCTGGCTTGCTGTGAAGGATAATGCAGATCACCCTCAGTTCACCACTCAAATCTGACCTGTGTCTGTTTTTTCACGTTTGTTTTTCCCATTTCAGTGTTGTTCTCTTGAACCGCCAGCATGTGGTGCTATCTCAGCTGCTCGCACCAGAAGTGGTGCAGCTGGACAGAAGCTGGGCAGAGGCTGGAGATGGAAGCCTGCCTCAGGGCACACGGGAGGAGACCCACGGCCGGCAGGATGTCAAGGTGGCAGCAGAGGTGGCAGCAATCCCAGTAGATCTTGCCTGCAGGGGCTTCAAGGACTGAAGTCCTGGATCACCTCAGGCACGGGTGGTGTGATGCGCTATGGCTGCCATGGAGGCCATAGCGGCGCCAGCGGCTGCTGTGTCTGTGGCTGCAGTGGCTGTCCAGACTGCTGCAATGCCCCAGTGGTGGCAATGGACAAGCTCTCTGTGAAGAGCAGGCTGCCGACATTGGGATCCACAGCCCCTGGGGAGAGAGCCAGAGATCCTCTGCGTTCTTCTTTGCAGAGGGTCTCATAGACCCGGCTACCCCATCATCATCTTGCTGGAAGTCGCAACATTCTTATATCATCAAGAATGGGAGCATCAAGGCCAAAGAAATTCCATGTAAACTAAACCTTATCTTCCTAGTCACATCACCTACCCAATTAAATATCCTAGCACAAATCTTGTTGCCTTATCACATGTTCACAACTTAATATTCTTTGTTCAATTCAATATATAAGTAACTGACTTTATTTCTTCTCGTCTTCATTTTCTTATGAGGCCCCCATGCCACATAAAATTTGTGTTAAATAAATGTGTATGCTTTTTTCCTGTTAATCTGTTTTGCATCCATTTAATTCTTAGGCCCAGCCAGGACTCTAAGAAGATGGAGGTGGAGTTCTGCCATCCCTACAAAACACAGTATCAGAAAAATGTGAAGCAGTATGCAGAAAACAATACCTAGGGATAGATTTGTCTCTATTCTGTGTAATGCTATCAGTTTTTCCATTTGCATTTGGTTCACCTATCCGTTCTTTGTCATTCATTGGCTATCCTCTTGGATTCATTGATAACCCAGTGGTGGGCTGAAAACAGCACTCAAACTATTCTATCTCAGCCACTTCAACTTCTGTAGGTTTGTCCTGCTAGAGAGGCCTCAGAGCCACTACCACCTGGGGCTCTTTCTGATCCATTTGCAGGGAAAGAAAATCCCTTTGACATTCTATTTTCTCTTTAACCCTGAAATGTGATTTTTTTTTTTTTTTTTTTTTACCTTCCTGGTTAGAAACATAAAAAGGTTTTAGGGTAAAAAAATGCTATGCTATTGTTATTCACCCATGTAACTGCTAAGTTTTTTTTTAACTTTCCTGCTCTCCTAATAGCTCCATGATTTTGAATCTCTCATCAATGAAATCTGAGTAGCCTTCTTCATTATGTTTGTTAGTTTTTGTTTTCTTTTTCCTCTCGATGGGATACAACAGATGTAACATGAGGAGAAAACAGACAATTCTCAGATATTCTTGGAGACCTATTGTAGCTTCAATTCAGTAGACCACAGCAGAAAGCTGTAGGTGATGTGGTAGTAACTTCAAGTCAAATCTTCTGACTTCTATTTTATAATATCAACAAAATAATTTTCCTTCTTAACCTTAGGAAAGAGATTCCAACATTCATAAACTTATATTTCTATTTTGAAGTTACAGACTTTTATAAAATTCAAATGTTCTTGGTCATTTCCTTTAGCAACAGTTCGCACGCAGGATAAGATGGAAGCTAATTGTGAAGCATGTAGTTTCTAAAGGAGCTCCTTCACATACCTCTTTTTAAAATTTGATCAAAGCTTATAAAGTTGCTAAACAGATTGATGGTAGTTTTAATGTGTCCACTAAAACGTTGGTTCATGTTAGTTTTTGTATTAAGAAAAAATGATTTTCTAATAACCCTCATAAAAGTAATTGCTGATTCTAAAAAAGTCATTATCTTCAAAAATGCTAATAAATAATACAATTTTTCTCAGTAAAGTTTCTAAGCAGTATTCAGTATGCCTTTCTCATTTTTCATCTATTCTCTACACTGATGAATGTATTTTATTTTTGTTTCATTATTTTTTAAGACAATTTTTGGAGAGCAGTTTTAGGCTCACAGTAAAATTGGGTGAAAAGTACAGAGATATTCCATATACCATCTGCCCCCACATATGCACAGTGTCCCCCGTTATCAAGATACCCCATCAGAATGATACATTCCATTCATTATATTTGGTGAATTTCCATTGACACATCATTCCAAAGTTCTCAGTCATTTCCTTTAGCAACGGTTCACACACAGGATAAGAGGGAAGCTAATTGTGATGCATGGAATTTCTAAAGGAGTTCCTTCTCATAGATTCCATAATTTACATTAGGCTTCATTCTTAGTATTGTATATTCTATGGATTTGGACTGATGAATACTGACATGTATCTACTGTTACAGTTTATTTTGCTTTTACACAGTCTGTAATATTTATTAATTGATAAAAATAAAAAGTTATATACAATCTAATCACAGATTAAATTTTCTTTTCTTTTTGAGACAAGATCTCACTTAGGTATCCAGGCTAGTGGTGCAGTCATAGCTTACTGTAACCTTGAACTTTTGAGGCAAAACACTCCTACCACCTCAGCCTCCTGAGTAGCTAGGACTACAGGTGCACACCACCATGTCCAGCTAATTTTTTAAAATTGTTTTGTAGAAACAGTGTTTCATTTTTTTGCCCAGGTTGGTCTCGAACTCCTGACCTCAAGCAATACTCCAGCCTTGGCCTCCCAAAATGCTGGGATTATAGGTGTGAGCCACCACAACTAGTCCAAACTAAATTCTTAAGTTTTTCTGTCTCAAGTCTTTCTACTCTGCTGCATTGAGTCTAACCATTCTTAAAACAGTACCACAGTTTGAATTATTGCAATATAAAATATCTGGTGAGGCAAATGCCTTTTCCACTGTGTCACCCACCCCTCCTTACTGGTGGAGTCCTTGCTGACACTATTACCTGGTTCTCTTCTCTTTGGGAGAGAATAGGATTTACAACCAAGCACCTCCAGTTGGATGGCAACATATGACTTGTTCTGGCCATGTCTCATGAGCTGATAAGTACTATTCCCAGTCCAGAACTCATAATCATCAATTTAAGACCCTCTAAAGTTCTCTTTTATCTGCTACAGTACTTGCCAGCATCAGAGATGGAGGTTGCTACCTCAGCCTGAAGCTCAGAGTAGGAAAACAATAAGAAGGCAACTGCAATGGACACAGCATTCAAAATAAAGCTTTGTAATTTTAAGCCAATGACATGGGTGGAGGAGGGAAGGGTTGTTACTGCATCCTGAGTTGATTCTTACTAAAATGCAGTAAAATGATTGATGGTTTCAAAAACTGCTCAAAATCTCATTACAATTTTAGTTGCAATTGCATTAAATCTGAAGATTCATTTTGGGACAATCGACATTTTTAAAATATTGAATCCTTCTGTCCAAGAATGTGAGATGACTCCCTATTTACTCATGTCTTTATTATTCTGAATAAGGTTGCATAGATTTCATACAGAAATTTTAAGCTAGGAGCTAGGCTATATTCTTACTTCTTATTTATACTTGTTGTCATATCATGAGGATTTTTCACTATCTTTCAACTGGACACCCTACTGAAATTTCCCTGTAGTACTAATAGCTTTGAATTGAGCCTGTTAAGTTAAATTTCCTAAGTAAAAAATGAATGGTGCTACATAAAGGTAATTCTCTCTCTCTTTCTCTCTCTCTCTCTCTCTCTCTCTCTCTCTCTCTCTGTTGTTAATGAATGCCTCTTATTCTATTTCATATCTTATTGTTTTAGATGAAAATTCCAGAAGAAAATGGACACAACATAAATTTTTAATATTTTTATTTCAACAGGTTTGGGGATACAAATAGGTTTGGTATGGGCTTTAGATGTACCCACCACTCCCACCTGTACACATTGTACTTGACAGGTGATTTTTTTTGGTCCTTCTACCTCTTTCCCCTTCCCGCTTCTGAGTCTCCAGTGTCCATTATACCATTCTCTATGTCTTTGTGCATTCTTGGTTTAGCACTCACTTATAAGTGAGGCCATGTGGTGTTTGGTTTTCTGTTCCTGAGTTAGTTCACTTAGGGTAATGTTTTTCAATTCCATCCAAGTTGCTGTAAAAGACATTATTTCATCCTTTTTGATAGCTGATTAGTGTTCCATACTGTATACATATCACATTTTCATTATCCACTGATCAGTTAATGGGCATTTAATTCCATCTTTGCAATTGTGAATTGTGCCGTGATGAACATGTGGGTGCAGGTGTCTTTGTTATATAACGACCTATCTTCCTTTGGGTAAATACCTAGTAGTGGAATTGTTGGATCAAATAATAGATCTCCTTTTAGTTGCTTGAGAAATCTCCACACCACTTTCCATAGAGACTGTACTGATTTACACTCCCAGTATATGTGTTCCTTTTTCTCTGCATCCACACCAGCATCTATTGTTTTTTGCATTTTGAATAATGACCATTCTGACTGGTGTAAGGTGATATCTCATTATGATTGTAATTTGCAATTCCCTGATGATGAGGGATGTTGAGTATTTTTTCATATGTTTTTTGGCTGTTTGTATATCTTCTTTTGAGAGATGTCTGTTCATATCATTTGCCCACTTTTTAATGAAGTTATTTACTTTTTTCTTGCTGATTTGTTTGCGTTCTTTGTAGATTCTGGATATTAGTCCTTTGTCAGATACATAGCTTACAAATAACTTTTCGAATTCCACAGGCTGCTTATTTGCTCTGTTGATTATTTACTTTGCTGTGCAGAAGCTTTTAGTTTAAATTAAATCCCAATTGTTTATTTATTTACATATTCATTTTTGCTGCATTTGCTTTTGGTGTTGTAGCCATAAATTATTTGCCTAGGCTGATGTCCAGAATAATTTTTCCTAGATTATCCTCTAGGATTTTTATGATTTCAGGTCTGACATTTAAGTCTTTAATTCATCTTGAGTTATTTTTGTATAAGGGGAGAGATAGAGATCAAGTTTTATTTTTCTGCATGTAGCTATCTAATTTTTCCAGCACTGTTTGTTGAATAGGGTGCCCTTTCCCCTGTGTGTGTTTTTAACTGCTTTGTCAAAGATCAGTTGGTTGTAGGCATTTGGGTTTATATCTAGATTCTCTATTCTGTTCTTTTGGTCCATATGTCTGCTTTTGTCCCACTGCCATGCTGTTTTGATTACTACAGCCTTGTGGTATAATTTGAAATCAGGTAATATAATGCCTCCAGGTTTGTTCATTTGACTATTCTGTTTCTTTTTTGGTTCCATATGAATTTTGGGACTTTTATTTTCTAATTCTGTGGAAGATGACATTGGTAGTTTGATAGAAATTGCATTGAATTTATAGATTACTTTGCATAATATGTTCATTTTAACAATGTTGATTCTTCCAATCCATGAGCATGGACTGTTTCTTCATTTGCTTGTGTCCTCTACAATTTCTTTCATGAGGATTTTGTAGTTTTCTTTGTAGAGATCTCTCACCTCCTTGGTTAAATATATTTCTTGGTATTTTAGCTTTTTGGCTGTTATTGTCAAAGACATTGAGTTCTTGATTTGATTCTCAACTCAGTTGCTATTGGTGTATAGTAGTGTTACTGATTTGTGTGTGTTGATTTTATATTCTAAAACTCTATAAAATTTATTTATTAAGTCCAGGAATATTCTGGTCAGCATACAGAGATAGTTTGATTTCTTCTTTTCCAATCAGCATACGCTTTATTTCTTTTTCCTGCCTGATTGCTCTGGCTATGACTTCCAGTACTATGTTGAATAGATATGGTGAAAGTGGGCATCTTGTCGGGCTCGGTGGCTCAGCCTGTAATCCCGCACCTTTGGGAGACTGAGGTGAGTGGATTGCCTGAGCTCGTGGGTTTGAGACTCACCTGGGCAGCGAGACTTCATCTCTACAATAAATCAAAAAATCAGCCTAGTGTGGTAGTGCATACCTGTAATTCCAGCTACTTGGAAGGCTGAGGTGGAAGGATCGCCGGAGCCGAGCAGGTCAAGGCTGCAGTGGCCGGGAGTAGCCACTGCACTCCAGTCTGGGCGACAGAGTGAGACTTCAACCCCCCCCCAAAAAAAAGAAAGTGGGCATCTTTGCCTTGCTCCAGTACTGAGGGAGAATGTGTTCAACTTTTCTATATTCAGATGACTTTGACTGTGGGTTTGTCATATATGGTTTTTATTATTTTGAGAGATGCTCCCTCTATGCCTGTTTTGTTTTTATCATGAAAGGTTATTGGGTTTTATCAAAAGCTTTCTCTGAGACTATTGAAACAGTAATATAATTTTTGTTTTTAATTCTGTTTATGTAGTGGATCACATTCATTAACTTGCATGTGTTGAACCACCCTTGTATCACTGGGATAAAACCCACTGGGTCATGGTGTATTTTTTTTATTATTTTATGTGCTGTTAAATTCAGTTGCTAATATTTTGTTACAGATTTTCGTGGCTTTATTTAAAAATATATATTGGTCTGTAGTTTTCCATTTTTGCTGTGCCATTTCCTGACTTTGGCATCAGAGTGATACTGGTCTTGTAGAATGAGTTAGGGAGGATTCCTGCCTCTTCAATCTTGTGGAATAGCTTCAGTAAAATTGGTACCAATTCTTCTTTGAAGGTCTGGTAAAATTCACCTATGAGTTCATCAGATCCTGGATTTTGTTTGTTTGTTTGGAGACTTCCAATTAATGTTTCAATCTTGTTATTAATTATTGGTCTGTTCAGAGTTTCTATTTCTTCCTGATTCAAAGTTGGGGAGTTGTATGTTTCCAAGAATTTGTCAGTTTTCTCTAGATTGTCTAGTTTGTGTGCATAGAGGTATTCATAAAAGTCTGGGATGATCATTTGAATTTTCATTGTATCAGTTATGTCTCCTTTTCATTTCTGATTAAGTGAATTTGAATCTTCTTTCTTCATTTCTTAATTAATCTAGTTAGTAGTCTATCAATTTTGTTTATCTTTTCAAAGAACCCAATTTTGTTTCCTTGACCTTTGTGCTTTTTTTATTTTTCATTTCAATTTCATTTAGCTCTTCTATGATCGTTGTTTATTTTCTTCTGCTAGCTTTGGGTATGGTTTCTTCATGTTTTTCAAGTTCCTCGAGTTGTGATGTTGATATGTGATCTTTCAGTCTTATTAATGTAGGCATCAAGTACTATAAGCACAGCTTTGGTTATATCCAAGCTTTCTATAAGCACAGCATTGGTTATATCCAAGAAGTTTTGATAACTTATTTTATTGCTGTCATTCATCTTGAGAAATTTTTTAATTTCCATTTTAATTTCATTGTTGATCCAAAAATCTTTCAGGAAGAGGTTATTTAATTTTCATGTTTTTGTTTGGTTTTACAAGCTCTTCTTAGAGTTAATTTCTCATTTTATTCCACTGTGGTCTGAGGTAATTGATATGATTTTGATTTTTTTAAAATGTATTGAGACTAATGTATGGCCTATTATATATGGTCTATCTTGGAGAATGTTTCATGCAATGATGAGAAAAAAGTATATTCTGTGGCTTTGGAATAGAATATTCTGTAGCTCTAGTTCCACCTACACTAGAGTTCAGTTTAATTCCAGTGTCTCTTTTTTGACCTTTTGCCTTGATGATCTGTCTACTGCTATCAGTATAGTGTTTAAGTCACCCACTCTTATTGTATTGCTGTTTATCTCTTTTTTAAGATCTAGTAGAATTTGTTTTATAAAGGTCGGGGCTCTAGTATTAGGCATATAGATATTTTAAATTGTTATATCTTCTTATTGGACCATAGTTTATCATCATATGATGACCACATTTGTCCTTTTGAAACTGTTGTTAAAGTCTGTGTTATATGACATGAGAACAACTATTCCTGCTCATTTTTAGCATTCCATTTGCATGGAGTATTTCCCCCACCCCTATACCTTGAGTCCATAGGAGTCTTTGTGAGTTAAGCGGGTCTCCTGAAGGCAGCAGATATTTGTTGTTGGTGTTGTTTTATCTATTCTGCATTTTTTATTCATCTTTTTAGTGGAACATTGTGAGCATCTATGTTTAGAGTTAATAATGATATGCAAAATACTATTCCATTCACCATACTGGTTGTTATTTGGTTGCTTTATTCATTTATATTCTCTGTTGTGATAGTGTTCCATAAGGCTTGTGAGCGTCATGGTTTCCAGCATTTTTCTACTGGTGTATTTTAACCTTTTGCTTCACTATTTACCACTCCTTTGAATATTTCTTGTAGGGTCAGTCTAGTGGTGAAAAATTCCATCAGCATGTACTTGTCTGAGAAAGACTTAATTTATCTTTCATTTATGAAACTTAGTTTTGTGGACTACAAAATCCTTGGTAGACTATTATTCTATTTAAGGAGATTGAAGACAGGGCCCCAATCCATTCTGGCTTTAGGGTTTTTTCTGAGAAGTCTGCTATTCAGCTGATAGGCTTACCTTTATAAGTTATTTGATGCTTTTATCTCACTGCTCTTAAAATTCTTTCCTTCACATTAGCTTTGCCTAACTGGTTGATTATATACTTTGAGGATGATCTTTTTGCAATGACTCTTCTGGTAATTATTTGGGCTTCTTATATCTGGATGTTTAAATCTCTGGTAAGGCCAAGGAAGTTTTCCTCTATTATTCCTTCAAATAGATTTTCCAAACCTGTTCCTTTTTCTTCTTTCTCAGAAACACCTATGATTCTTATATTTAGACATTTAAATGATCCCACAGTTCTTGGAGACTTTCTTCCATTCCCTTGATTCTTTTTTTCTTGTCTTCTGATTAGATTAATTCAAAAGCCTTGTCTTTCAGTTCTGAGATTCTTTCTCTACTTGTTCTAGTCTACTGTTAAATTTTTCAACTACATTATGTAATTCCCTAAATAACTCTTTCATTTTCAGAATTTCAGCTTGGTTTTCATTTTATTTTATTTTTTTAAGATGTCTATCTCTTTGGAGAATTTTTCACTCATGTCCTGAATAGTAATTTTTTTTTATTTCTTTATGTTGGTTTTCAATATTTTCCTGAAGTTCATTGGTCAATTTTATAATCAATCTTTTAAATTCTATGTCTGGAATTTCAAAAAATTTATTTTAGTTAGGGTTCATGGTTGAAGAGTTGGTATGGTCTTTGGAGGTGCTGAAGAACTCTGTTTTTTCATATAGTCAGAATGATTTTTCTGGTTAACTCCCATTTGGGTAAACTATTTCTTCTTATCTGAGGTTGGAAGAGGGCTGGCATAGGCACTGGAGGGTTCCCTTGGTTCTATATAGCCTTGGTGTGGTGAGTTTCCCAGTTGCTAGCTGTGGTAGTCCTGTACTGGGTACCTGCACTGGCTCAGGGCAACCCAACTAGCTGGAGTGACTGGTTCACAGCATCCTGAGTGGTCAGAGTGGCTTCAAAAGTGGTGTTAGCTGGGGTTTGGGGTCAGGCTTTCCCCAAAGCTGAGGCAGTAAATCTGATTTGGTGGGCTGTAATGTAGACCTCCAGCAAGAAAGTAGCACTTGTGGGAGAACTCTGGCTGTAATGCTGGTTATGGACTTTCTCCTTGGTGTGTGTTGCTCCAAGAAAGTGCCCAGATTACCCAAGTTCTCTGTATGTTTTGAGTCTTTGAGGGAAGTATGTGGGGTGGAGGAAGGAACTTGAGCACCCCACAAGAGTGCACTCTTTGCTACCTCAGTGGGGATTAGAAGGGAGTCCCAGGCTGCTGGAGTAATTGTGTTGCACAGTAATTGTGTTGTACAGGGCCAGAAACAAGGGGTGTGAGAGGTCGTTATGGAAATGAGTCCCACCTTGGCCTCAGGCAGTTTGCCTTGGGAACATCAAAGTGCAGCTAACTGGCCTCTGGACCTCAGGACCTCAGGTGTTCTCACAGCAACCCACTCCAGACAAGAATCATCTGCATTTGAGGAGTTCACCCTTGGGTCTTGTTTCTCCCCAGGCCAGCTAGAAAGCAGCCACACTGTCAGCAAGTGTTGAGTTCCTGGGAAATGGCTGATGCTGCTCGATTTTCTCTTTTCTTGCCCCACTCCTTGTGGGCTCTGGCAGAGCACAGCTGTGGGAAAGGCAATTTCCCATGAGGGACTGGAGTCTTGGAAGGCTCAGTGGGCCTGCCAAGTCTGCAGCAGGAGCACAGAGCTTCTGAATTCTCACTCACCTCTCCCACCTCATTCAGAGGCTGTTGGTAGACTGTGATGGTGCAGGCAAGAATCTGGCTAATTTCAACCCAGGTCAACAGATTTTTCTCTTCTTTGCACTCTGGTTATTATCACCTTTTAAAATAGTTACGGGGCATGCTGCTGGTCTCGTTCCTCCCTGGGTGCTGAGGAAGCTCCATCTTGTTTTGCTCCATGGAAGAAGCACACTCTGCCTCACATTGGTCATCTGAATCCTTCTGCTGTGAATGTGAATTTTTTTCTCTTGTCATTTTCAGAGGTCAGCAAGATTTTTCTGTAAAAAGCAAGATAGTAGTAAGTATTTTTAGCTTTGTCAGTCATGCCATCTCTGTCACAGCTACTCAACACACTATTGTAGAATAAAAGCAGCCACAAACAATAAATAAAAAGTGGGCATTGCTGGGTTTGACTCATGGATTGTGATCTATTGGACCCTGTTCTATTTTATTGATAAAACTTTTAATGTTTTGCCATTACTATAATTTTAGTTATTGGTTTCTTTATTTTTTTAAACAACTAATTTTTTAATTTTACACTAAAATGCTTTTCTTTCCTTCCTTCCTTCCTTCCTTCTTTCCTTCTTTCTTTCTTTCTTTCTTTCTTTCTTTCTTTTTTGGTAATTCCTTTTCACATCTACCAAGATTATCACATTTTAAGCGTCCTTTACATAGTAATTGCATTAATAGATTCTAAATTTCTCTAAAATGTTCTACATATTTTCTAATATTGAATCATTCTTACATCCTTACATTGAATTTTACTTAGTGCTTTTTTTATATATTTCTGTATTTTATTAAACAAATATTAATTGGATACTCATGATATACTACGCACTCTTCTAGAAGTAATGGATACAGCATTCAACAAAACTGACAAACATCTCAGTCTCATGGAGCTGATATTATAGTGGGAGGAAAAGATAATAATAAAGAAACAAATAAGTCAGGTGAAGGATATTAAAGCAGAGATCAAGAGTGACAGGACAGGGTCACTATTTTAGAAATGGGACAAAGGAAACCCTCTCTGATCAGGTGACATTTGAGCAGAGACTTTAAGGAAGGTAGAACACAGTCAAGTAAACTAAATAAGTAACTGGAAGTAGTATATGAACGGTTCAGAATAGGAAATGAATAGGATGCTAGCAGAGCCCCTAATGTGGTGGGAGGAATAAGCAACAATTAACCTGGAAGGAAGCAACAATTAATCTGAGATCTTAAAGGAAAACTACATGAGTGTGATGGTTAATTTCATGTGTAAATTTGACTGGGTCACAGGGTGCCAGACATTTGGACAAATATTATTCTGGGTGTATCTCTGAGGATGTTTACTCTCATTCAAACGAGATTAACATTTGATTCAATAGGCTGAGTAAAGCAGACTTTTTCTCCCTAATGTAGGTAGGCCTCATTCAATCTGTTAAAGATCAGAATAGGATAAAAAGACAGGAAGATGGAGCTCTTCTTGCTTGACTCCCTTAAGCTGTGACATCAGACTTTTCCTGTCTTCAGACTTGAACTGAAACATTGGTTCTACTAATTCTCAGGCCTTTGTACTGGGACTGGAGTTATACCATCAGCTCTATTGGGTCTCTACAGTTCTTGGATCTTCTCAGCATCTGTGATCACATGAGCCAATTCCTTATAAATATTTTTCCATGTATACATAAATACACACACACACACATCCTATTGGTTTTGTTACCTGAAGAACCCTAACTGGTACAGTAAGTAGGAGAGAAAAAATGTTCCATAATAACATGTCTTATGACTCCAAAATTAGATGAAAAGGAGAGTTTCAAGCAAATGAAAGAAGTTCAATATGACTGAAGCATGGAACATGAAAAGAGAAGAGGACAAGAGATGAAGGGTGGAGCAGATGGGAAGGAAATGAGTTGTCATGGTCTTGAAAATTTTACAGGATGTGCACTGTGTCTGTGGGCAACAGAAAGTCATTGTACCTTTTAAGTAGCAAAGTCAAGTGACTAGTGAGGCTACCAGATCTCATAGCTCCAGTGGTCATAATCCCATTATATCCACTTATAGAATATATGAGCTGGTCCCCATGTAATCTGAAATGTGAAGACATTGAACTGGATTTTGTTATATAATGGGCAAAAAGAACACCTAGATGAATCTTAAGGATAAGTTGTTCAGGCTATAATATATGGCTCAATGTAAAAAGAAATTATAACATAATAAAATGGTAGTCCAAAGTCCTAACCACCATAGAGAAAGATATCATTCATCTACCCATCATGGCTGAAGCCCCTAAAACAAAAGACAGATTAGAAAGAGAAAAGCATAAAAATTTATTTAATATACATTTTACATGACAGAGGAGCATTCCTAAAGAAATGAAGACCCAAAGAAACAGGTAAACCTGAATATTTTATGCTAACTTTGATAAAGAGTGGAGAGTTGTGAAGAAATGTAATAGAGCAAAACCAGTGTGGAATCTAATGGTAATGAACTAGGGATGGGGAAGACTTAGAAAGATCTGTGTTCCAATTCTTCTCTCTCTTATATCTTCAGAGATAAGAATGTTCCTTTCTTCTGGGTATAGGGAAGGTGCCTCTCACATTACTTCAGGGGAGTAAAATGAGGGAGCGTCAAAGGCACTTCCTGATTCTGGTATTTTCATAAATTCCTTCAATTGGCATAGGACACTGGCAATGTCCTATGGCAGAGATTAAATATTTATTGAATTAAGGTTACAATGTTTTACTGGATGTATGAAAAAATCAATATTCTTTTTGGGATTTAAAATCTATATAGGCCAGCTGAGGTGGCTCAAACCTATAATCCCAGCACTTTGGGAGGCTGAGGTGGAGGGGATTGCCGGAACCCATGAGTCCAAGAACAGCCTGGGCAACTTGGCAAGACCTCATCGCTACAATAAATCAAAAAATTAGCCAGGCATGGCAGCATGTGCCTGTAGTTCTGGCTACTTGGAAGGCTGAAGCAGAAGGATTGCCATAGCCCAGCAGGTTGTTGCTGGGGTGGCAGTGAGCATGCTACTGCACTCCACCCTGGGCGATGGAGTGAGACTCCAACTCAAAAAAAAAAAAATCTATATAAATATATACAATTGTTAATTCAAATAAATAAATTATTTCACTCTATACCAGTCTTTTGGGTCCAACTGATCACATTTTTAACATCAAGTTTTGTTAAAGTAACCCAACACCACGATTTAAACAACTGATCCCCATCTTCCAAACTGTTAGGCTTTATATCACTCAATATTATATATTATATATTTTGGTACTGAAAGTTTCAGAATTCCTAATTTCACTTGCCTTGAATTTTTCATTTATACTAAATAACCTTTTTATCCCACTTAATACTTTTAGATTTTCATTTCATTTTGTGTTCAATTTTTTTTTGTTTTTTGAGTTGGAGTCTCACTCTGTCTCCCAGACTGGATTGCAGTGGCCACTCCCAGCCACTGCAGCCTCGACCTGCTGGGCTCCGGTGATCCTTCCACCTCAGCCTTCCAAGTAGCTGGAACTACAGGCACGCGCTACCATGCTGGCTAATTTTTTGATTTATTGTAGAGATGAGGTCTCACCAAGTTGCCCAGGTGAGTCTCGAACCCGTGGACTCAGGCAATCCACTCACCTCAGCCTCCCAAAGGCACAGGATTGCAGGCTGAGCCACCGAGCCCGGCTCATTTTGTGTTCTATTAACATAAACTTTGGGGGGTTTGTTGTTGTTGTTTCATTTTTCTGAATACCATTTTTTCGTCCCATTATTTTTAGCTTTTTTTGTGTCATATTGTTTTAGGTGTCTCTCCTATGAATAGGTATGTAGTTGAAATTTGCCTTGTTCACCAATCTGAGAATTATAACTTCTGATAAGAAGTTTAACCTATTTATATTCTTAGTGGGACAATTAGTATATCTGGTCACATCATCATAGTATTATATGCTTTCTATTTTGTGAGTGTCTGTTTGAATCTTTGAAGGCTGATCTAACAAAATACCACAGACTAGGTGACTTACACTACAGATATTTATTCCTCATAGTTGTGGCGATTAGAAGTGCAAGACCAGGGTGATAGTATGGTTGGATTCTTAGTAAGGGCTCCCTTCCTGGCTTGCAAACGGCCACCTTCTCCCTGTTCCTCATATGGCAGAAAGAGAAAGCTCTGGTGTCTCTTTCTCTTCTTATAAAGGCACTAATCCCATCATGGGGCCCTCACCCTCCATAGCCTCATCTAATCCAATTACTTTCCAAAGGCCCCACTTCCTAATAACATAGTAATGGAGGTTAGGGCTTCAACATATGAATTTGAGGGGCGGTGCACAAACATTTAGCTCATGACAGCATCTATGTACTAGGTTCATCTTTCTAAATCAAGTTGCTTCTTCTACCTGGTCTCTACATTCCTTCTTTATGAATGACAAAGTATCTGCCTCACAGAAAAAAAGCCTTGCAGTGGAAAGTCCATGTCAGAGAAAAAAAGGTCTGCTTTAGCTGTCTTTTCCTGCTGACTTCTCTCTACAATTCCCAGCACCAGTGCTTCTGGAAGCTGTGGATCCTGGCAGTTATAGGAATATAAGGCACCAATGGCCATCCCTCCATGGCCTCCAATCCCTGCCACACACTGTCACTCTCACATACCCAGTTAAGGGGTTTATTCTAAGCCACCACTTAGGCTAACTTCCCATAATACTCAGCAGTGTGATGGAGCCAACTTGGGCAAGCTCGTAAAAGCTAAATCTGTGCAACCCCTCTCAGTTCTGCTTTGGTAGCTTGAAATTGGCCACAGCAGGTACATTTACACCACACACCAAATGCTCCAAATTAGGGCCTTATTTTTCCAGAAAGTCAGTTTGCCAGTTCACTCCTGCCAACACTTGCATTTTCTAAACAACAGGCAATATGACTTTATTCTTTGTCACTTCCTCTGTACTGTCTCAAAAATTCTTTAAACGTTGCAAGATGTTGATAGAACCAGTTTCTTACTTTCGGTGCTGATGCCATATTTTCCTGATCCTTAAGTTTCTTCGGTAATTTGACTTTGTTTCTGAATGCTGTACGGGGATGTGCCATTAAGATCATGTTACCGTCTATTTCAAAAGTCCTTGTGACATGTCTTCATTCTATTATCCATGCAAGGCATAGGCGAATTACGCAGATCCCTTTTGCTTCTTTAATTATCCCTGCTCAGCCAAATTGTACTTGCTTTGCCACTAATGATTCTAATTTAAACTGGGAATTGATGTTGACAAAACACAAGCTGTTTAGTTTTTGCAAAGGCTGATCAAATCTCCTATTGAAAACAGAGGCTTTACTAGATATTCATAATCCCCATTTATTAGAGAAACTTTCAGCTAATAGGTGGGGGAGTAGATAAGGCAAATCCTTAGGAAAATAGGAGGAGATTTGCAAGGTCATGGAAATATTACTACCATTATGTCACTGAGGTAAAATCTGAACCAAGTTCTCTGGTCACCCCTTGGGAAAATATGGCAAAATTATAATTAAATGTACAAGCCCTGCTGATGCCTTCCATTGTCAAAAATAAAACTTCACTTAAGGCAGCTTATCAAGGGAACTGAATATGGTTTGGAGCTTAGAAAGGAATATAGTTGGCATGTGAGAACAAAGAGATTATGGCAATTTTATAAATCAAGAAGAATTTATAGTGGGAAATAGGGAGCCATTGAAGGTTTCTAAGCAGGAAAACAATGCAATAAAAGTAGCAATTAAGGACAATTAGTCTGGCAGTATTAGGGCAAGATCTATCTTAAGTCTTTTATATAGAAACAAAGATAGAATTAGTAATGAGTTAAAAACTCAAAAAAGAAAGGGAGAGGGAAAAAAAGCATCAAACTTTTTCTACTTTTAGTAGGCAGTTAAGGTAACGCAGAGATTGGGAAGTATTCAAGGAAGTCTTGTGATGCTTTCTCAGTTCATTAAGTTAAATTACTTCTTTGCTCTCATTCGGCATTCATGAATGCTAAAACAAGTCCTATAACACCACACTGGGCATCTCCAGGCAGCCCAGGGACCTCTTGAAGGCTTCTTTTTATGCTGTTCCATGGTTGCAGAATGAGCACTGTTAGCCAACAGCCCACACGCCAGTTTGATCCTCCCATTGTCCCCTTTTCAGGAAGAGCTGAAATCTCATCCATTCTCATGAATATGAAGGAACAGGAGACTGTGTCTTCTGACTCATTCAGGAGTCACCAGACAACAGTGAAAATTCAACCAAGGATACCAAGATTACTTGAATCTCTTACAGGCTTAGCACATGAAGGAAATGGATTTTGCCAAATGCAGTGGTCGGAGTTCACCCATGGAACAGATTAAAAACTAAAAGACTACAGCCAAACCAGTGTTTCTCAAGAAGTCAATATTCCTGCCTGGAGTGCCTGTCCCAATTTTCTGCATCGTCTACCCTTCTGTCTAAGGCAACTAAGATCTCTGTTCACTAGTGAATCCTCCTCAGATTCTCCAGCTCACAGCAGTCCTTGACCTGAACTGTAATAGATTTTGACATTTAGCATCTAAAAGATATAACCATCTGGATGGTTATATCTTTTCATGTGCGAATTCTCTCTCCAACTAGATTATAAACTCCTTACAGACGGAAGTCCTGTCTTACTATGTTACTCATGTTCAGTAGCATAGGAAGGAGATGTTGAGGTTAAATTCACTCTCCACAGTTATGTTCACAATGGTGAAGCTGTTTTTATGTCTCCCAAGCTTCAAGCCCAGCCATTTATTCCTCACTCCCAGCAATGTCCTTAATTCTTCCTTTCCTAAAAAGAGATCATACAAGTTAAGTTCCAACAACTTCTTCACTTCATGAATTTTATTTTTCTTCCTTGCTTTTTCAGAAGAAGCCTTGTTCCTCACTGGCAAAGCTGATGTCTTTTTAAAAAATTGTTTCAAGAGTAGCCCTGTTCTTTAACCCCCAAGATCTTCAATCCACTCTCCTTTTGCTGCAAAATCCTGTCTGCACTGATGCTACAATTTTCTAGCGTTAGTATTCTCACTGTTTTCCCTAAAAGCACTTTTCCCCAAACCTCTTTGGAGAAACAGTATGTACTCACTACTTCCTCTCTTCTATTGTATATGAACTCTTTGACTTTCTCCAATCTCGGGTTGTTCTGTCGCCAATTAACTAAAGTTGCTCTGTCAAGATGTAAAGCTCAAGCTCAGGACTGGATTCCCATGTTTAACTCCCCTGGACATGGAAATACTTCAACCAGATTCCTCATCAAGGAGGACCTCCTATTCAGACATAGGAAGTGAGGTCAGTCTACCACTTGCAGCTGTCAGCTTCTTCAGAGCCTGCATCAGCTGAGCCACCTCACTAAGATCACACAACTCTCAGGTGGCCCACATATAGGGTTGCCAGATAAGCAATGGTCAGGTTTTATGTATTGCCTTTCTGGAAGGCAATGTTATTATTATACACATACACACTCGTTTATATGTATATATGTGTATATGTGTGTGTGTGTGTGTGTGTGTGTGTGTGTGTGTGTGTGTATGTATTTCCCATGTGATTCGGGATATACTCATATTTTAAAAGTATTTATTGTTTCTCTGCAACTTACATCTGGCAACTCTACCCACCCAATGACTGAGTGAAGTAAAAGTAGAAGGGCCAGGGCCTTCTAGCCACCCTCCCAAAAAAAGACAACTGTGTTGGGCAATATTCATTCCAGAAATCTGTGAAGAATTAGCAAACCCATGTCCAACTAGCATCACAGTTTGTCATTTTCTTTTGCACAACCCTGCTTTCTGTTTCCTCTTTGACAGGGGTAAGTCACTAGGCATTCTAAATGCCATTCTCTGACTCAGCATCTTCTTTCAGGTAGACCTACTCTGAGACATATCTCGATAGTAGGTTCCTTTTTAAATGTCCACAGAAATATAAGATAAAGAATAACATAATTTGAACTCTGGAAATCAGGGAAAGTGAACTAGAATGAGGCAATAACCAGGCATCCCTCTGGCCGAGGGGGAAAAGTATCCTGGGTAGCAAATGGTCCATATTCGTAGAAGAACAAAATACACTAAATAGAAGGAAACTGGGATAATCAGCATTAAAGCAAAGCAACATAGACTACGACTTTTTCCCTGACAAGTTGGTAAAATTTTTTTTTTAATCAATATTTTTTATTATGATGTTGTGGGGTCCAGTTAAGGGTTAGGTATACAAATATGTTTCATTCAGGCACCCTGTTGATAAGAGGTGTTTCCTCATCCCCAGACAGATGTTTGCTATCGTTAATCCCATCTCCCTCCTCCCCCATAGTTTCCCACTACTGTCACTCATTTTCTTATAGTATTACACTGGAAGTTCAAGGTCCATTATATGAGTAAGAGCATGTGATACTCCGATCTTTGCTTCTGTGAGAGGTCACTCAGTATTATAGACTCTAGTTCCATCCAGGTTGCTGTGAAATTCATGATTTTGTTCTTTTTTATGGCTGCATAGTATTCCATCGTGTATATGTACCACATTTTTTAATCCAGTCCTCTTTTGATGGGCAGCATGGTTGCTTCCAGGTTCTTGCTATTGTGAACAATGCTGTGATAAACATACGTGTGCAGGTATCTTTTTTAT